>NC_091821.1:65869195-65991695 GCF_038994185.2 Dermacentor albipictus | reverse complement strand
GCCTGACTGGGGTAAGTCGCAACCGTAACGACGGTCCAGTTATATTTAGAAACCGCTCAGGAATTATATTTGCAATCTTAAAAGATGGGACAAGATGTAAAGAGTCTTATAAAACCAAGCTTGCGCTTGCGCTGTGTGCTATAATTAACCTCGTTGAAGCGTATTGGGGGAGCTGTTGTCATCGTGTTCAATTTTTTTCCACCCTTCCTAATTGGTTCGCGCGAAGCAGCGCACCCAGTATCGCCGGGATCGGTCAGTTGACCGGCCGGATACACAAGAACTAAATGGAATCGACGAAAACAGAATTCTTACAATGTGCGGCTGCGAATTTCTTTATTTCATCATTACACCTAGGCATCTGGTGTCCTCGACTGCGCTTCCCTTCTCTTGGCATCCATTATGTAACTCTATAGTGGTCCACCGGTTATCTAAACTACGCATTACATGACCGGCCGAGCTCCATGTCTTTCTCTTAATGTCAACTACAACATCGGCTATCACCGTTTGCTCTCTGATCCACACCGTTTTTTTCTTCCTGTCTCTTAACGTTACGTCTAACATTCTTCGTTCCATCGCTCTTTGCCCAGTCCTTGTTTTCGAGCTTCTATGTCAGTCTCCAAGTTTCTGCCCCGTATGTCAGCACTGTTAGAATGCATTGATTGTGCACCTTTCTTTTTAGTGATAATGGTAAGCTTGCAGTCGGTATCTGACAATGTCTGCGGAATGTGCTCCAACCTATTTTGTTTCTTCTGTAAATTTCCTTCTCATGATCAGGGTCCCCTGTGAATAATTGACCTAGGTAAACGTATTCCTCCACGGACTCTATGGCTGTCTGGCGATCCTGAACTCTTGTTCCCTTACCAGGCTATTGATCATCATCTTTCTTTTCTGCATATTTATCTTCAACTCCACTCTTACAATCTCTCTGTTCAGGTCCTCAATCATTTTTCGAAAACTCGTCCCCAGCGTTGCTGAAAAGGAAAACGTCATCGGCAAGCCGAAGGTTGCTCAGATATTCACCGTTGATCCCTACTCCTAAGCCTTCCCTGTTTAATAACTTGAATACTTCTGCTGCAGTTAATATTGCATCTCCTTGTCTGATCCCTTTCTTTATGGCTATCTTTCTACTTTTCTTGTGGAGAATTAAGATATAGCTATAGAATCTATGCAGATATTTTCCAAGATACTTACGTAAGCCTCCCGTACTCATTGATTACGTAATGTCTCTATGGCTGCTGATATCCCTACCGAATCAAACGCCTTTTCGTAATCTATCAAAGCCATATAGAGAGGCTGATTTTACTCTGCAGATTTGTGGATTACCGGATTGATTACATGAATGGGATCCATTGTACCGTATCCCTTCCTGAAGCCGGCCTGTTCTCTTGGTTGACTGAAGTGTTGCCCTTATTCTATTGGAGATTATCTTGCTGAATATTTTAAATAATATTGGAAGTAAGCTAATGGGCCTCTAATTTTTCAATTCTTTAACGTCTCCCATTTTGTGGATTAGTACAATGTTGTCATTCTTCCAGTTGTCTGGGAGCCTTGAAGTCGTGAAACATTTCGTGTAAAGGACCGCAAGCTTTTCAAGCATGATGTCTCCTCCATTTTTGATTAAATTGACTTTTATTCCATCTTCTCCTGCTGCTTTTCCTCGTTTGATGTCTTGCAAGGCCCTTCTAATCTCATCGCTAGGTATAGAAGGAGTCTCTGCGATATGTTCATTACTGCTTCGAATGGAGGCATCGTGGCTCCAACGGTTTCTGCACAGGTCCGTATAGAATTCTTCCGCTGCTTTTACTATATTTCCGAGATTGCTTATGATATTACCCTGCTTATCCTTAAGGCATACATCTTGGTTTGTCCTATGCCAAGTTTCCTTCTCACTGATTTCATGCTGCGTCCACGTTTTAGAACTTTCTCAGTCTTCCTCACATTATAATTTCTAATATCCTTTATTTTGCCCTTGTTGATCAGTTTTAACAATTCCGCGAATTCTATCTAATCTCTTCATTTGGACACTTTCACTATTTGTCGATTCCTTATTAGGTCTTTCATTGCCTGGGAGAGCTTACCAATTGGTTGCCTTATTGCGTTGCCTCCCACTTCAGTTGCTGCTTCTGAAGCCCAGCCTAGTTATGGTTTCATTCATTACCTTTATGTCATCTTCATCTCGCTGTTCTAAGCTGCATATTTGTTTGCAAGCACCAGCCTGAATTGTTCTTTTACCCTTACTCCGTCTAGGTTGGCCTGCTTCCTCTTGCCCGATTTTAGTCTTTCTCTCTTCGAATTCAGGGGAATCCTAGCCCCCACTAACCTATGATCACTGCATTTTTCCCTGCCTAACACTTCTACATCCAGAACTATGCTGGAATTGGCGGAAAGTATGAAATCAATTTCATTTGTTGTTTCACCATTAGGGCTTTTCCAAGTCCACTTTTTCTAGCTACGCTTTCTGAAGAAGGTGTTCATTATTCGCGATTTATTCCATTCCGCGAATTCTACCAACATCTCTCTTCTAGTGTTTCTAGAATGGACGCCGTAGTTGCCAATTGCTTGTTCGCCAGCCTGCTTTTCCCCCACATTTGCATTGAAGTCCCCCATTACTACAGTATACTGAGTCTGCACTTGTTTCATAGCTAATACATCTTCATAAAACTGGTCTACTTCATCATCATCATGACTGGAGTTTGGAACGTAGGCTCACACTACATTTTATCTATACCTCTTATTATGTTTTATTACCACTACTGTTACCCTCTCGTTACTGCTGTAGAATTGGACAAGGTTGCCCGCTATGTACTTATGGATTAGGAATCCTACTCCGTATCGCTTCTTATCTGGAGGTCCTCTAAAGAGAGGACGTGGACATTTGTCACCACGGTATAAGACTCACCAGTTCTTCTAACCTCACTAAGGCTACTGATATCCCCCAAAATGCCTGGCCAGGTGATGCATGGGATGCACCACCGGCGGCGTATTACGAGATACGACTATCGCGTTTCTATTGACAACGTCGTATGGAAACGATGCGCGATTTTAACAAGATTAGTTATTGATAACTGTCGCTGCACAGCGGCCCTTACTGATTCTAGATGTTTTACATTTATCAGCATCTATAATGCATATGACTCTTACGATCTTAACTAGACAGGCTTGATTTGAAGTGTATGGCGCCACCCTTTCAGTGTAGATATTCAAACCGAATAACGATTCATCAAGCTTTCGTCACCCGCTTCAACGAAGAATGCCATAGTACACGTGAAGCGAACGCACGCTGTACACCTTACGTATATCGACACTCGCGTCCATATATAGGCGCCGGCAAACATGACGGTTTTTTCGTACGTCTTCCTTGTTGGGCTCTTGTCGAAGGCACTGAGGGTGCGATTTCCTTGAATAGAGCAAGAATAGAGTGAAGTCGGCGTGAGCAGATTGACCACATCAGCATCATAGCACCACCAGGAAGTTGAGTGTTCATTTAGAATAACAGGCCTCTTCGAGTCGCTGCAAAGGGAACAAAGCAGCGCAAAGGGCTATACATGCTCACATTCACTGCAGTGCAGTGGTCAAGTGCAGGACTTTTGTGTTCATCGCTTGTCACGCTTCGTCATCCCGAACGCAAGAATGTCTAAATGCAAGGTTCGAACTCCTAAAACATTCATTTTTCCTTAATCACGCTCTTTCACAAATATCTTCAAAGGCACCCTAAACCTTCGACGGTGCGCCATCATGAGGCCCAAATTTGGACCGTGACGATTTGAAATAGTCTAGCAGTGCTATTGGAGGAATTGGAGAGCAGTAAATGGGATATAATAGGGCTCAGTGAAGTTAGGAGGTCAAACGAAGCATATTCAGTGCTAAAAAGCGGGCACGTCCTGTGATACCGGGGCTTAGCAGAGAGGCGAGAACTAGGAGTCGGATTCCTGATTAATAAGAATATAGCTGGTTACATACAGGAATTCTGTAGCGTTAACGAGAGGGTGACAGGTGTTGTGAAATTTAGTAAGAGGTACATAATGAAGGTTGTAGAGGTCTACGCCCCTATATCCAGTCATGATGACCAGGAAGTCGAAAGCTTCTATGAAGACGCTGAATCGGCGATGGGTAGAGTGAAAACAAAATACACTGTACTGATGGGCGACTTCAATGCCAAGGTAGGCAAGAAGCAGGCTGGAGACAAGGGAGTGGGGTAATATGGCATAGGCACTAGGAATAGCAGGGGAGAGTTATTAGTAGAGATTGCGGAACAGAATAATATGCGTATAATGAATACCTTCTTCCGCAAGCGGGATAGCCGAAAGTGGACGTGGAGGAGCCCGAACGACGAGACTAGAAATGAAATAGACTTCATACTCTGCGTTAACCCTGGCATCACACAAGATGTGGACGTGCTCAGCAAGGTGCGCTGCAGTGACCATAGGATGGTAAGAACTCGAATTAGCCTAGACCTGCGGAGGGAACGGAAGAAACTGGTACATAAGAAGCCCATGAATGATTTAGCGGTTAGAGGGAAAACAGAGGAATTCCAGATCAAGCTACAGAACAGGTATTCGGCTTTAACTCAGGAAGATGACCCTAGTGTTGAAGCAATGAACGACAATCTTGTGGGCATCATTAACGAGTGTGCAATAGAAGTCGGTGGTAACTCCATTAGACAGGATACCAGTAAGCTATCGCAGGAGACGAAAGATCTGATCAAGAAACGCCAATGTATGAAAGCCTCTAACCCTACAGCTAGAATATAACTGGCAGAGCTTTCGAACTTAATCAACAAGCGTAAGACGGGTGAGATAAGGAAGTATAATATGGATAGAATTGAACATGCTCTCAGGAACGGAGGAAGCCTAAAAGCAGTGAAGAAGAAACTAGAAATGGGCAAGAATCAGATGTATGCGTTAAGAGACAAAGCCGGCAATACCATTACTAATATGGATGAGATAGTTCAAGTGGCTGAGGGGTTGTATAGAGATTTATACAGTACCTGTGGCACCCACGACGATAATGGAAGAGAGAATAGAGGAATTCGAAATCCCGCAGGTAACGCGGGAGGAAGTAAAGAAAGCCTTGGGAGCTATGCAGAGGGGGAAAGCAGCCGGGGAGGATCAGGTAACAGCAGATTTGCTGAAGGATGGTGGGCAGATTGTTCTAGAGAAACTGGCCACCCTGTATACGCAATGCCTCATGACCTCGAGCGTACCGGAATCTTGAAAGAATGCTAACATAATCCTAATCCATAAGAAAGGGGACGCCAAATTATAGACCGATCAGCTTACTGTCAGTTACCTATATACTATTTACTAAGGTAATCGCAAATATAATCAGGAACACCTTAGACTTCTGTCAAGCAAAGGACCAGGTAGGATTCCGTGAGGGCTACTCAACAACAGACCATATTCACACTATCAATTAGGTGATAGAGAAATGTGCGGAATACAAGAAACCCTTATATATAGCTTTCATTGATTACGAGAAAACGTTTGATTGTGTCGAAACCTCAGCAGTCATGGAGGCGTTACGGAATCATGCTGTAGACGAGCCGTAGGTAAAAATACTGAAAGATATCTATAGACCAGAACACGCTAGTCTCGCACCCAGACTAATCGAACGCATACTCTCGCACCCGGGTTGCCCGGTCGACCGCCGCTATTTTGTACTGGGCTGCCAAAGTGTGTTCGCCGGCGACCAGTAGACATGGCAAGCGCCAGCTCTAGGGCTCCAAAGTGCGGAAATGTGCCCGTTCACACGGATCCAGAGTAGAAGAAGTCATCTGGGTATCATTGCGTCGTGTTTGGATGCCAAACCAACCAGCGGAAAAGGAGCAGGTTGCTTAGCGCTGTTTGCGAAGAGCACAACACACGTAGGGAATCGTGCCGGTGCGGTGTTTTCAGCCTGCGCCGATTTCCATCCGCAACGAAGAATACCAAGCTGCGCTACCGGTGGATAGCTGCAGTGAATAGGTAGAACTACCAACCCAGTGAAAATGCACGAGTGAGTATTCGATCTCTGTAGATTTTGGTGCCACGTTCAACTTTGCGCCCTACAAACGTAATACGCAGGTTTGCTCCGAGCACTGTCTGGGCAACAAGCCTACAGAGCAGAATCCCGCGCCGGTGCTTCGCCTTGGCTATAACAAAAAGGCAAGCCTTTTCGTGTTTGCATTCAGGCAGAGCTCCCGACGGTTAAGCGGAACAGTTGAGTTTGCCGTTAGCGATACTTGCAGCTGGTGCACGGAATGATCATTAAGCGTGAACGACAAGTTGTAGGCCTTGCTGGTGAGCGTTATTGCTAATGAAAGTAAACCGAAGTCTGCTCGTCACGTAGCATGCGTCCACAAAAACGTAAACGACGACTACTCGTCGCCGAAGGTGTTCTTGCAGCGCACCTACCTTTACGAGCTGGTGTTGCAGGTGTCATTCGTAACGAATTCATTTGAGCCTCCTGAGCTCTAAACTGCGTGCGGGCTGTTATGCGGGGCAAAGCGCAAAATATTTCCGTTCATATGGCGAGGAAAATAAGGTGCTTAATTATTCTTGTATATTGAAACAAAATTTTGATCGTTCTCACTAGTTTTTTTTTACTGTTTTCTTTTCTAAGGGAGCGCCAACAATCCGATGGCCTCGCACAAGCGAAACAGGTCTGGTACCAGGTAGCTGCAGTTGGTGGGGCTAATTTCTTGGAATGCAGGTGCGGTTGTTGTCTTGTACCAAAGGGGTACGTCCTGATGATGCAGCCTTAAGTAGGGATGGTAATTTTACGTGCCCTGTCATGGTTTGTGCAACTGTACAACACCTGCATCCGTCATGCTCGCCCTGTTATACGGGCTTTGACTGCACATGTAGTTGAACATTATAACTACTGTAGTACCTCATTTTCCAATGAGTGCAGGTTTAGGATCATATGCTGCTTGTTCGAGTGCTGTAGGCTTTTGTTCTGAATGTTGTACTCTTAAGTGGTTGCACGATACAATTGGCCTGGTGTATTTTCTATTTCATTTTGAAAGGACTTTATATCTTCGCAAAAGTGATGGCATGGGAAAGAACTACAGCCCTTCTTACTATAACATCTATTTTGTTTTCAGTGTGCAGGTGGTGAAGGGCAGGCGTCTGCTAACCAGGCAGTCAAACGACCTCGACAGTTGATTGCCAAGCGCGGCCAACCCAGTAGAGACCATTACAAACAAGACCAAACTGAAAGTGCAGATGACAGTGTTCTGCGTGCTTTAATAATATATGGCACCAACAGAGTGCTGTAAATTCCTTCACAGGTTACGTGCCGAAAAGCTCAAAGGTGTTCTAGCATATAGCGCGTGGTTTGTACAAACGTAATAGCGTACCTACCCGATGTATTCGCTTCTGCAGCCTGCACATCACTCAGTGTGTCCATTGTGGACTTGCACGAGGTCTTGAAGTTTGATTGAATCCAGACAGCGAAAATGACAGGCTAGAAAAAACGCGAAACACGCCTTCCGCCCAGCTAAAAATCCCAAGTTTCGCTTTCGCGCCGGGTCGCATCTCCCGGCGTGGCAGCCCAGGCCTGCTACTTCGCGGCGCTTGGGATAGATGGCGCGACCGGCGCTCATCAATATGGCGGCGCCCTTTGAATTCACGGTGTTCTGGTGTATAGCGGCTCCACAGCCACCGTTGTCCTCCATAAAGAAAGCAACAAAATCCCAATAAAGAAAGACGTCAGGCAGGGAGATACGATCTCTCCAATGCTATTCACAACGTGTTTACAGGAGGTATTCAGAGACCTGGATTGGGAAGAATTGGGGATAAAAGTTAATGGAGAATACCTTAGTAACTTGCGATTCACTGATGATATTGCCTTGCTTAGTAATTTAGGGGACCAATTGCAATGCATGCTCAGTGACCTGGAGAGGCAAAGCAGAAGATTAGGTCTAAAAATTAATCTGCAGAAAACTAAAGTAATGCTTAACAGTCTCGGAAGAGAACAGCAATTTGCAATAGGTAGCGAGGCACTGGAAGTGGTAAGGGAACATATCTACTTAGGACAGGTAGTGACGGCGGATCCGGATCATGAGACTGAAATAATCATAAGAATAAGAATGGGCTGGGGTGCGTTTGGCAGGCATTCTCAGATCACGAAAAGCAGGTTGTCATTATCCCTCAAGAGAAAAGTATATAACAGCTGTGTCTCACGAGTACTCACCTACGGGGCAGAAACCTGGAGGCTTACGAAAAGGGTTCTACTTAAATTGAGGACGACGCAACGAGCTATGGAAAGAACAATGATAGGTGTAACGTTAAGGGATAAGGAAAAAGCAGATTGGGTGAGGGAACAAACGCGAGTTAATGGCATCTTAGTTGAAATCAAGAAAAAGTAATGGGCATGGGCAGGACATGTAATGAGGAGGGAAGATAACCGATGGTCATTAAGGGTTACGGACTGGATTCCAATAGAAGGGAAGCGTAGCAGGGGGCGGCCGAAAGTTAGGCGGGCGGATGAGATTAAGAAGTTTGCAGGGACGACATGGCCACAATTAGTACATGACCGGGGTTGTTGGAGAAGTATGGGAGAGGCCTTTGCCCTGCAATGGGCGTAACCAGGCTAATGATGATGATGATGATGACGATGATGATGATGATGATGATGATGATGAGGCCCGAATTTTGAGCGTGACGATTTGAAATAACAGTATAGCCATGTCTTCTGTCAGCCACATCCCATTTTTTGTATGGGTCGCTGTACTGAGGAGTTTCTTCAACAGCGACAACTTCCCGAACTTATTTGCATTGAAAAAAATTAATTCTGGGGTTTTACGTGCCAGAACCACAATCTGATATAAGGCACACAATAGTGGCGGGCTTCGGACTGATTTTGACCACTGGGAGTAAAGAAAGTAAAATAATAAAAGCAAAGCTTACGTAAAGGGCTCTATGCAAGAGTAAGGAGGTACTAAAGCCTCTTCAAGTGGCGTGGGTGAAATTAAGGCGACTCAACATTAGTTTACGTCGAATAAAGAAAGACAATGTTTTCTGGAGGAGCATCTCTTCCCTTCAGAATAACAAACTTGAAAGAAAAATACGGAAAAACAAACTGCGTGGCACACTATTGATCCCTGGAAGTCCTTGTCTTTCTTCTATGTCAACTGCTGTTGACTCGCTTTCTTAGCTTAGGATCACTTCGCAACATTTATTGTACGTTCAGTGAACAGCTCACTTGTCATTGTCATGTTTTTCTTTTAGCAGAGTAAATTATCTCCTTCTCGACCATGTCGACTACAACTTTATTTTTCGCCAGGTGTCACGCGTGTTCTGTTTCCGAGGACAACCACGGAACACCCCGTTGGCGGAGACACCTGCCATTTTGCTGACCAGGCCCAAGAACAGTTTATATCCTCCGGTGACACCCTCAGCGGCGGCCGTGATGTCGACGCCACGGGCGCGATGGAATCAGGCTCCGTGGTCGAGCCACGCCGCCGCGAGCATCCTTCACCCGAGGCAGCCAGGGCTGAGACAAGCGAAGGTGACGACCAAGACGACAAGCCGATGTTCCTAAATGAATCGCTAGAGCTGGAGTGTCCGCCTGCGCCACTCATGGCGCATGTGGATCATCCTTTCGACCACAGGTTACACGTAGTATACGTGAACCTGTAGGAGCAGGCAACCCTCTAAAGAAAACCCTCGTTTACTACCCCATATAGCATTACTTCACGTACCTCAATAGCATTAAGCCTGCCAAAGGCGGGACCCTCAGTATGCATTGAGCCACTCCCAACCGTTGGCGTAGGCATGAGGGGCGCTGCCTAACACTCCCAGGGATAGATATAGTACAGTCGGTGTCAAACGTTTATGGGGCGCAGGATCGACAGAAAATGCAGATCTTGAAGCAAAACTTTTGTGAGTAGTGTCATTGGATGTTATAACACCGCTACATCTCGGCACCGCGTTGTGCAGCATATGAGACTATACGTATCTGCGTTTATAGCATTTTATCCAGGATTGGTTCGCTTTGAAACCGACCCAGCAGACACGCCAAATCCCGGGAGGAAGGGATAGAAAGTTTCGCCTTAACAAAGGATATATGCATTTGAAGGCGTGTATTTGTTGGAGTGAATATATTCAGGTACCGTTTAGTGTTTCAACATGCCATTCCATAGAGAACACAGTCGTTCGCCAATCTAACTATAGGTATTGTACAGATGGCTATATATAAGCCGATTCGTTGCCGTCCTGTGTGTAAGCTATTCAGCAAGACAGTAGTAGTAGTAGTAGTAGTAGTAGCAGCAGCAGCAGCAGCAGCAGCAGCAGCAGCAGCAGCCACGGTCAGCGATTTCCGGCAGGGTTTGCAAAGAAGGCATCGTCTTAACCTTCTTCATGGACCTGTGCACGCAGCCTGGATTGCAGATTTGCTACCTCTATGTTACATTGTACGCAATCATCACTGAGTTATACTGTTTTGCTGCCCGGAAGCTCAAACTCTGCTGAAATTCACGTTCCGCGGGAACCGCGAACATTTAACGCCCAATGTACACACACGAAATTACGCAAGAACAGCAATTTCCGCCTGTGAGTGCTTCGGCTTCATCGTATGTTGACTTCATGCGGTGTTAACTGAAAAAAAAAATGAACCCTCATTTTTCTCAGTTCTACTCACTCTTTAGCTGACACAGCTCACTGTTTTCGCTTTTTGCAGAGTAAATTATCCGCTTGTGAAACCATGCCGACTGCAACTTTATTTTTGACCAGATGCGAAGCCGGCGTCTTGTGAAGCCGCAAGCACGGACCACGCCGACGGCGCCCATCGTTCCGGTGCTTCCGGCCACGGAGGGCAGCGTCTGTCGACGCCTGGCGACGGCGACGAAGAGGCGCCGCGCTGCACGGTGTTGAGTTCGCCCGAGAAAGTCAGGGCTGAGTTTGGTGAAAGTGACAACCTCGACGGCGAGCTATGTTTCCTGAGTAAATTGGCGGCCTTGGAGGTCTCTGAGGACAAAGGCCAGCCTGACTGGTGTAAGTTGCAACCGTAACGACCGTCCAGTTATATCTAGAAACCGCTCACGAATTATATTTGCAATCTTAAAAGATGGGACAAGATGTAAAGAGTCTTATAAAACCAAACTTGCGCTTGCGCTGTGTGCTATAATTAACCTCGTTGTAGCGTATTGGGGGAGCTGTTGTCATCGTGTTCTATTTTTTTCCACCCTTCCTAATTGGTTCGCGCGAAGCAGCGCACCCAGTATCGCCGGGATCGGTCAGTTGACCGGCCGGATACACAAGAAATAAATGGAATCGACGAAAACAGAATTCTTACAATGTGCGGCTGCGAATTTCTTTATTTCATCATTACACCTAGGCATCTGGTGTCCTCGACTGCGCTTCCCTTCTCTTGGCATCCATTATGTAACTCTATAGTGGTCCACCGGTTATCTAAACTACGCATTACATGACCGGCCGAGCTCCATGTCTTTCTCTTAATGTCAACTACAACATCGGCTATCACCGTTTGCTCTCTGATCCACACCGTTTTTTTCTTCCTGTCTCTTAACGTTACGTCTAACATTCTTCGTTCCATCGCTCTTTGCGCAGTCCTTGTTTTCGAGCTTCTATGTCAGTCTCCAAGTTTCTGCCCCATATGTCAGCACTGTTAGAATGCATTGATTGTGCACCTTTCTTTTTAGTGATAATGGTAAGCTTGCAGGCGGTATCTGACAATGTCTGCGGAATGTGCTCCAACCCATTTTGTTTCTTCTGTAAATTTCCTTGTCATGATCAGGGTCCCCTGTGAATAATTGACATAGGTAAACGTATTCCTTCACAGACTCTATGGCTGACTGGCGATCCTGAACTCTTGTTCCCTTGTCAGGCTATTGATCATCATCTTTGTTTTCTGCATATGTATCTTCAACTCCACTCTTACAATCTCTCTGTTAAGGTCCTCAATCATTTTTTGTAACTCGTCCCCAGCGTTGCTGAAAAGGAAAACGTCATCGGCAAGCCGAAGGTTGCTCAGATATTCACCGTTGATCCCTACTCCTAAGCCTTCCCTGTTTAATAACTTGAATACTTGTGCTGCAGTTAATATTGCATCTCCTTGTCTGACCCCTTTCTTTATAGCTATCTTTCTACTTTTCTTGTGAAGAATTAGGGTAGCTATAGAATCTATGCAGATATTTTCCAAGATACTTACGTAAGCCTCCCGTACTCATTGATTGCGTAATGTCTCTATGGCTGCTGATATCCCTACCGAATCAAACGCCTTTTCGTAATCTATCAAAGCCATATAGAGAGGCTGATTTTACTCTGCAGATTTGTGGATTCCCGGATTGATTACATGAATGTGATCCATTGTATCGTATCCCTTCCTGAAGCCGGCCTGTTCTCTTGGTTGACTGAAGTGTTGCCCTTATTCTATTGGAGATTATCTTGCTGAATATTTTATATAATATTGGAAGTAAGCTAATGGGCCTCTAATTTTTCAATTCTTTAACGTCTCCCTTTTTGTGGATTAGTACAATGTGGTCATTCTTCCAGTTGTCTGGGAGCCTTGAAGTCGTGAAACATTTCGTGTAAAGGACCGCAAGCTTTTCAAGCATGATGTCTCCTCTTTTTTTGAATAAATCGACTTTTATTCCGTCTTCTCCTGCTGCTTTTCCCCGTTTCATGTCTTGCAAGGCCCTTCTAATCTCATCGCTAGTTATAGAAGGAGTCTCTGCGATATGTTCATTACTGCTTCGAATGGAGCCATCGTGGCTCCAACGGTTTCTGCACAGGTCCGTAAAGAATTCTTCCGCTGCTTTTACTATATTTCCGAGATTGCTTATGATATTACCCTGCTTATCCTTAAGGCATACATCTTGGTTTGTCCTATGCCAAGTTTCCTTCTCACTGATTTCATGCTGCGTCCACGTTTTCGAGCTTTCTCAGTCTTTCTCACGTTATAATTTCTAATATCCTTTATTTTGCCCTTGTTGATCAGATTTAACAATTCCGCGAATTCTATCTAATCTCTTCATTTGGACACTTTCACTATTTGTCGATTCCTTATTAGGTCTTTCATTGCCTGGGAGAGCTTACCAATTGGTTGCCTTATTGCGTTGCCTCCCACTTCAGTTGCTGCTTCTGAAGCCCAGCCTAGTTATGGTTTCATTCATTACCTTTATGTCATCTTCATCTCGCTGTTCTAAGCTGCATATTTGTTTGCAAGCACCAGCCTGAATTGTTCTTTTACCCTTACTCCGTCCAGGTTGGCCTGTTTCCTCTTGCCCGATTTTAGTCTTTCTCTCTTCGAATTGAAAGGAATCCTAGCCCCCACTAACCTATGATCACTGCACTTTACCCTGCCTAACACTTCTACATCCAGAACTATGCTGGAATTGGCGGAAAGTATGAAATCAATTTCATTTGTTGTTTCACCATTAGGGCTTTTCCAAGTCCACTTTTTCTAGCTACGCTTTCTGAAGAAGGTGTTCATTATTCGCGACTTATTCCATTCCGCGAATTCTACCAACATCTCTCTTCTAGTGTTTCTAGAATGGACGCCGTAGTTGCCAATTGCTTGTTCGCCAGCCTGCTTTTCCCCCACATTTGCATTGAAGTCCCCCATTACTACAGTATACTGAGTCTGCACTTGTTTCATAGCTAATACATCTTCATAAAACTGGTCTACTTCATCATCATCATGACTGGAGTTTGGAACGTAGGCTTACACTACATTTAATCTATACCTCTTATTAAGTTTTATTACCACTACTGCTACCCTCTCATTACTGCTGTAGAATTGGACAAGGTTGCCCGCTATGTACTTATGGATTAGGAATCCTACTCCGTATCGCTTCTTATCTGGAGGTCCTCTAAAGGAGAGGACGTGGACATTAGTCAGCACGGTATAAGCCTCACCAGTTCTTCTAACCTCACTAAGGCTAATGATATCCCCAAAAATGCCTGGCCAGGTGATACATGGGATGCACCACCGGCGGCGTATTACGAGATACGACTATCGCGTTTCTATTGACAACGTCGTATGGAAACGATGCGCGATTTTAATAAAGATTAGTAATTGATAACTGTCGCTGCACAGCGGCCCTTACTGATTCTAGATGTTTTACATTTATCAGCATCTATAATGCATATGACTCTTACGATCTTAACTAGACAGGCTTGATTTGAAGTGTATGGCGCCACCCTTTCAGTGTAAATATTCAAACCGAATAAAGATTCATCAAGCTTTCGTCATCCGCTTCAACGAAGAATACCATAGTACACGTGAAGCGAACGCACGCTGTACACCTTACGTATATCGACACTCGCGGCCATATATAGGCGCCGGCAAACGTGACGGTTTTTTCGTACGTCTTGCTTGTTGGGCTCTTGTCGAAGGCACTGAGGGTGCGATTTCCTTGAATGGAGCAAGAATAGAGTGAAGTCGGCGTGAGCAGATTGACCACATCAGCATTATAGCACCACCAGGAAGTTGAGTGTTCATTTAGAATAACAGGCCTCTTCGAGTCGCTGCAAAGGGAATAAAGCAGCGCAAAGGGCTATACATGCTCACATTCACTGCAGTGCAGTGGTCAAGTGCAGGACTTTTGTGTTCATCGCTTGTCACGCTTCGTCATCCCGAACGCAAGAATGTCTAAATGCAAGGTTCGAACTCCTAAAACATTCATTTTTCCTTAATCACGCTCTTTCACAAATATCTTCAAAGGCACCCTAAACCTTCGACGGTGCGCCATCATGAGGCCCGAATTTGGACCGTGACGATTTGAAACAGTCTAGCAGTGCTATTGGAGGAATTAGAGAGCAGTAAATGGGATATAATAGGGCTCAGTGAAGTTAGGCGGTCAAACGAAGCATATTCAGTGCTAAAAAGCGGGCACGTCCTGTGCTACCGGGGCTTAGCAGAGAGACGAGAACTAGGAGTCGGATTCCCGATTAATAAGAATATAGCTGCTTACATACAGGAATTCTATAGCGTTAACGAGAGGGTGACAGGTGTTGTGAAATTTAGTAAGAAGTACATAATGAAGGTTGTAGAGGTCTACGCCCCTATATCCAGTCATGATGACCAGGAACTCGAAAGCTTCTATGAAGACGCTGAATCGGCGATGGGTAGAGTGAAAACAAAATACACTGTACTGATGGGCGACTTCAATGCCAAGGTAGGCAAGAAGCAGGCTGGAGACAAGGCAGTGGGGGAATATGGCATAGGCACTAGGAATAGCAAGGGAGAGTTATTAGTAGAGATTGCGGAACAGAATAATATGCGTATAATGAATACCTTCTTCCGCAAGCGGGATAGCCGAAAGTGGACGTGGAGGAGCCCGAACGACGAGACTAGAAATGAAATAGACTTCATACTCTGCGTTAACCCTGGCATCACACAAGATGTGGACGTGCTCAGCAAGGTGCGCTGCAGTGACCATAGGATGGTAAAAACTCGAATTAGCCTAGACCTGAGGAGGGAACGGAAGAAACTGGTACATAAGAAGCCCATAAATGATTTCGCGGTTAGAGGGAAAACAGAGGAATTCCAGATCAAGCTACAGAACTGGTATTCGGCTTTAACTCAGGAAGATGACCCTAGTGTTGAAGCAATGAACGACAATCTTGTGGGCATCATTAACGAGTGTGCAATAGAAGTCGGTGGTAACTCCATTAGACAGGATACCAGTAAGCTATCGCAGGAGACGAAAGATCTGATCAAGAAACGCCAGTGTATGAAAGCCTCTAACCCTACAGCTAGAATATAACTGGCAGAACTTTCGAACTTAATCAACAAGCGTAAGACGGGTGAGATAAGGAAGTATAATATGGATAGAATTGAACATGCTCTCAGGAACGGAGGAAGCCTAAAAGCAGTGAAGAAGAAACTAGAAATGGGCAAGAATCAGATGTATGCGTTAAGAGACAAAGCCAGCAATACCATTACTAATATGGATGAGATAGTTCAAGTGGCTGAGGGGTTCTATAGAGATTTATACAGTACCTGTGGCGCCCACGACGATAATGGAAAAGAGAATAGAGGAATTCGAAATCCCGCAGGTAACGCGGGAGGAAGTAAAGAAAGCCTTGGGAGCTATGCAGAGGGGGAAAGCAGCAGGGGAGGATCAGGTAACAGCAGATTTGCTGAAGGATGGTGGGCAGATTGTTCTAGAGAAACTGGCCGCCCTGTATACGCAATGCCTCATGACCTCGAGCGTACCGGAATCTTGGAAGAATGCTAACATAATCCTAATCCATAAGAAAGCGGACGCCAAAGACTTGAAAAATTATAGACCGATCAGCTTACTGTCAGTTACCTATATACTATTTACTAAGGTAATCGCAAATATAATCAGGAACACCTTAGACTTCTGTCAAGCAAAGGACCAGGTGGGATTCCGTAAAGGCTACTCAACAACAGACCATATTCACACTATCAATTAGGTGATAGAAAAATGTGCGGAATACAAGAAACCCTTATATATAGCTTTCATTGATTACGAGAAAGCGTTTGATTGTGTCGAAGCCTCAGCAGTCATGGAGGCGTTACGGAATCAGGCTGTAGACGAGCCGTAGGTAAAAATACTGAAAGATATCTATAGCGGCTCCATAGCCACCGTTGTCCTCCATAAAGAAAGCAACAAAATCCCAATAAAGAAAGACGTCAGGCAGGGATATACGATCTCTCCAATGCTATTCACAGCGTGTTTACAGGAGGTATTCAGAGACCTGAATTGGGAAGAATTGGGGATAAAAGTTAATGGAGAATACCTTAGTAACTCTCGATTCGCTGATGATATTGCCTTGCTTCGTAACTCAGGGGACCAATTGCAATGCATGCTCAGGGACCTGGAGAGGCAAAGCAGAAGATTGGGTCTAAAAATTAATCTGCAGAAAACTAAAGTAATGCTTAACAGTCTCGGAAGAGAACAGCAATTTACAATAGGTAGCGAGGCACTGGAAGTGGTAAGGGAACATATCTACTTAGGACAGGTAGTGACGGCGGATCCGGATCATGAGACTGAAATAATCATAAGAATAAGAATGGGCTGGGGTGCGTTTGGCAGGCATTCTCAGATCACGAAAAGCAGGTTGTCATTATCCCTCAAGAGAAAAATATAATAACAGCTGTGTCTTACGAGTGCTCACCTACGGGGCAGAAACCTGGAGGCTTACGAAAAGGGTTCTACTTAAATTGAGGACGACGCAACGAGCTATGGAAAGAACAATGATAGGTGTAACGTTAAGGGATAAGGAAAAAGCAGATTGGGCGAGGGAACAAACGCGAGTTAATGGCATCTTAGTGGAAATCAAGAAAAAGTAATGGGCATGGGCAGGACATGTAATGAGGAGGGAAGATAACCGATGGTCATTAAGGGTTACGGACTGGATTCCAATAGAAGGGAAGCGTAGTAGGGGGCGGCCGAAAGTTAGGCGGGCGGATGAGATTAAGAAGTTTGCAGGGACGACATGGCCACAATTAGTACATGACCGGGGTTGTTGGAGAAGTATGGGAGAGGCCTTTGCCCTGCAATGGGCGTAACCAGGCTAATGATGATGATGATGGTGATGATGATGATGGTGATGATGAGGCCCGAATTTTGACCGTGACGATTTGAAATAACAGTATAGCCATGTCTTCTGTCAGCCACATCCCATTTTTTTGTATGGGTCGCTGTACTGAGAAGTTTCTTCAACAGCGACAACTTCCCGAACTTATTTGCATTGAAAAAAATTATTTCTGGGGTTTTACGTGCCGGAACCACAATCTGATATGAGGCACACAATAGTGGCGGCCTTCGGACTGATTTTGACCACTGGGAGTAAAGAAAGTAAAATAATAAAAGCAAAGCTTACGTAAAGGGCTCTATGCAAGAGTAAGGTGGTACTAAAGCCGCTTCAAGTGGCGTGGGTGAAGTTAAGGCGACTCAACAGTAGTTTACGTCGAATAAAGAAAGGCAATGTTTTCTGGAGGAGCATCTCTTCCCTCCAGAATAACAAACTTGAAAGAAAAATACGGAACAACAAACTGCGTGGTACACTATTGATCCCTGGAAGTCCTTGTCTTTCTTCTATGTCAACTGCTGTTGACTCGCTTTCTTAGCTTAGGATCACTTCGCAACATTTATTGTACGTTCAGTGAACAGCTCACTTGTCATTGTCATGTTTTTCTTTTAGCAGAGCAAATTATCTCCTTCTCGACCATGTCGACTACAACTTTATTTTTCGCCAGGTGTCACCCGTGTTTTGTTTGCGAGGACAACCGCGGAACACCCCGTTGGCGGAGACACCTGCCATTTTGCTGACCAGGTCGAAGAGCAGTTTAGATCCTCCGGCGACACCCTCAGCGGCGGCAGTGATATCGACGCCACGGGCGCGAAGGAATCAAGCTGCGTAGACGAGCCACGCCGCCGCGAGCATCCTTCACTCGAGGCAGCTAGGGCTGAGACAACCGAAGGTGACGACCAAGACGACAAGCCGATGTTCCTAAATGAATCGCTAGAGCTGGAGTGTCCGCCTGCGCCACTCATGGCGCATGTGGAGCATCCCTTCGACCACAGGTTACACGTAGTATACGTGAACCTGTAGGAGCAGGCAACCCTCTAAAGAAAACCCTCGTTTGCTACCCCATATAGCATTACCTCCCGCACCTCAATAGCATCAAGCCTGCCAAAGACGAGACCCTCGCTATGCATTGAGCCACTCCCAACCGTTGGCGTAGCCATGAGGGGCGCTGCTTAACATTCCCAGGGATAGATATAGTACAGTCGTTGTCAAACATTTATGCGGCGCAGGATCGACAGAAAATGCAGACCTTGAAGTAAACTTTTGTGAATAGTGTTATTAAATGCGATAACACCGCTACATCTCGGTACCGCGTTGTACAGCATATGAGATTTTACGTATCTGAGTTTATAGCATTTTATCCAGGATTGGTTCGCTTTGAAACCGACCCATAGAGCAGACACGCCAAATCCCGGTAAGAAGGGATGGGAAGTTTCGCCTTAATAAAGGAATTATGCATTTGAAGGCGTGCATTTGTTTCAGTGAATATATTCAGGTATCGTTTAGTGTTTCATCGCGCCATTCCGTAGAGAACGCAGTCATTCGCCGGTACAACTGTAGGTATAGTACAGATGGCTATATATATGCCGATTGGTTAGCGTCCCGTGTGTAAGCTATTCGGCAAGACAGTGGTAGTAGCAGCAACCACCAGCAGCAGCAGCAGCCACGGTAAGCGATTTCCGGCAGGGTATGCAAAGAAAGCATCGTCTTAGGCCTTCTTCGTGGGCCTGTGCACGCAGCCTGGGTTACAGATTCGCTACCTATGTTACAATACACGCAGTCATCACTGAGTTGTACTGTTTTGCTGCCCGGACGCTCAAGCTCTGCTGAAATTCACGTTTTTCCGCGGGAACCGCAAGCATTTAACGCCGACTGTACACACACGAAAATACGCAAGAACAGTAATTTCCGCCTGTGATTGCCTCGGCTTCATCGTATGTTGATTTCATGCGGGGTTAACTGAAAGAAAAAAAATGAACCCTCATTTTTCTCAGTTCTACTCGCTCTTCAGCTGACACAGCTCAATGTTTTCGCTTTTTGCAGAGTAAATTATCCGCTTGGGAAACCGTGCCGACTGCAACTTTATTTTTCACCAGGTGCGAAGCCTGCTGCTTGTGAAGCCGCGTGCACAGACCACGCCGACGGCACCCATCGTTCCGGTGCTTCCGGCCACGGAGGGCAGCGTCTGTCGACGCCTGGCGACGGCGACGATGAGGCGACAAGTGCCTTGGAGTTGAGCTTCGTGAACGAGCTGCGCTGTCTGGAGTTTACTTCATCCGAAAAAGTCAGGGCTGAGTTCGCTATAAGGGACGTCCTGGACAGCGAAATATCTTTCTTGAATAAGTTGGCCGCCTTGAAGGTCTCCGAGGACAAAGGCCGGCCTGACTGGGGTAAGTGGCAACCGTAACGGCCGTCCAGTTATATTTAGAAACCACTCACGAATCAGATTTGCAATCTGAAACGATCAGGGTAGATGTAAAGAGTCTTATAAAACCAAACTTGCGCTTGCCTTGTGTGCTATAATTAACCTCGTTGTAGGGGATTGGGGGAGCTGTTGTCATCGTTTTCTATTTTTTCCACCCTTCCTGATTGGTTCGCGCGAAGCAACACACCCGCTATCGCCGGGATCGGCCACATGACCGGACGAATACACAAGAAATCAATGGAATCGACGAAAACAGAATTCTTACAATATGCGGCTGCGAATTTCTTTATTTCATTACTACACCTTGTCTTCTGGCGTCCTAGACTGCGCTTCCCTTCTCTTGGCATCCATTATGTAACTCTATAGTGGTCCACCGGTTATCTAAACTACGCATTACATGACCGGTCGAGCTCAATTTCTTTCTCTTAATGTCAACTACAACATCGGCTATCCCCGTTTGCTCTCTGATCCACACCGCTTTCTTCTTCCTGTCTCTTAACGTTACGCCTTACATTCTTCGTTCCATCGCTCTTTGTGCAGTACTTAAATTGTTTTCGAGCTTCTACGTCAGTCTCCAAGTTTCTGCTCCATATGTCAGCACTGTTAGAATGCATTGATTGTACACCTTTCTTTTTAATGATAAATGTAAGCTTCCAGACGGGATCTGACAATGTCTGCGGAATGTGCTCCTACCCATTTTTATTCTTCTGTAAATTTCCTTCTTATGATCAGGGTCCCCTGTGTATAATTGACCTAGGTAAACGTATTCCTTCACAGACTCTGAACTCTTGTTCCCTTGCAAGGCTATTGATCATTACCTTTGTTTTCTGCATATTAATCTTCAATTTCACTCTTACAATCTCTCTGTTAAGGTCCTCAATCATATTTTGTAACTCGTCCCCAGCGTTGCTGAACAGGACAACGTCATCGGCAAGCTGAAGGTTGCTCAGATATTCACCGTTGATCCTTACTCCTAAGCCTTCCCTGTTTAATAACTTGAATACTTCTTCTGCAGTTAATAGCATTACAGAGATTGCATCTCGTTGTTTGACCCCCATTCTTTATAGGTATCTTTCTACTTTTTTTGTGGAGAATTAAGGTAGCTATAGAATCTATGTAGATATTTTCCAAGATATTTACGTAAGTGACATGTACTCATCGATTACGTAATGCCTCTATGGCTGCTGCTATCCCTACCGAATCAAAATGCCTTTTCGTAATCTATCAAAGCCATACAGAGAGGCTGATCTTACTCTGCAAATTTGTCGATTACCGGATTGATTACATGAATGTGATCCATTGTACCATATCCCTTCCTGAAGCCGGCCTGTTCTCTTCGTTGACTGAAGTGTTGCCATTATTCTATTGGAGATTATCTTGGTGAATATATTATATAATATTGGAAGTAAGCTAATGGGCCTCTAATTTTTCAATTCTTTAACGTCTCCCTTTTTGTGGATTAGTACAATGTGGTCATTCTTCCAGTTGTCTGGGAGCCTTGAAGTCGTGAAACATTTCGTGTAAAGGACCGCAAGCTTTTCAAGCATGATGTCTCCTCTTTTTTTGATTAAATCGACTTTTATTCCGTCTTCTCCTGCTGCTTTTCCCCGTTTCATGTCTTGCAAGGCCCTTCTAATCTCATCGCTAGTTATAGAAGAAGTCTCTGCGATATGTTCATTACTGCTTCGAATGGAGCCATCGTGGCTCCAACGGTTTCTGCACAGGTCCGTAAAGAATTCTTCCGCTGCTTTTACTATATTTCCGAGATTGCTTATGATATTACCCTGCTTATCCTTAAGGCATACATCTTGGTTTGTCCTATGCCAAGTTTCCTTCTCACTGATTTCATGCTGTGTCCACGTTTTAGAGCTTTCTCAGTCTTTCTCACGTTATAATTTCGAATATCCCTTATTTTCCCCTTGTTGATCAGTTTTAACAATTCCGCGAATTCTATGTCATCTCTTGAGTTGGACACTTTCATTATTTGTCGATTCTTTATTAGGTCCTTCATTGCTTGGGAGAGCTTACCTATTGGTTGCCTTATTGCGTTACCTCTCACTTCAGTTGCTGCTTCTGAAGCCAGCCTAGTTACGGTTTCATTCATTACTTTATTTCAGCTTCATCTCGCAGTTCTAAGCTGCATATTTGTTTGCAAGCTCCAGCCTGAATTTTTTTTTAGCCTTACTACGTCTAGGTTGGCCTGTTTCCTCTTGAGCAATTTTACTCTTTCTCTCTTCGAATTGAGGTGAATGCTAGCCCTCACTTGCCTATGATCACTGCACTTTACCCTGGCGAACAGTTCTACATCCAGCACTATGCTGGAATCACCAGAAAGTCTGAAATCAATTTGATTTGTTATTTTACCATTAGGCCTTTTCCAAGTCCACTTTTTCTTGCAACGCTTTCTAAAGAAGGTGTTCATTATTCGCGACTTATTCCTTTCCGCGAATTCTACCAACATCTCTCCTCTAGTGTTTCTAGAATGGACGTCGTAGTTGCCAATTGCTTGTTCAGCAGCCTGCTTTTCCCCCACATTTGCATTGAGGCCCCCATTACTATAGTGTACTGAGTCTGCACTTCTCTCATCGCTAATTCAACATCTTCATAAAACTGATCTACTTCATCATCATCATGACTGGAGCTTTGAACGTAGGCTTACACTACCTTTAATCTTTACCTCTTATTAAGTTTAATTACGACTGCTACTACCCTCTCATTATTGCTGTAGAATTGGTCAAGGTTGCCCGCTATATCCTTATGGATTAGGAATCCTACTCCGTATCGCTTCTTATCTGGAGGTCCTCTAAAGCAGAGGACGATTTGTGAAAACGTTTGGGAAGAGTGTTATTGGATGCTATAACACCGCTACATCTCGGCACTGTGTTCTGCAGCATATGACATTATACGTACTGGTGTTTATAGCGTTTTATGCAGGATTGCTTCGCTTTTGATTGCAGTATTTCTGTGTTAAACAACCTTTACTCGTAAAGAAAGCGACCCAGCACACACGCCAAGCCGCGGTAAGAAGGGCTAGAAAGTTTCACCTTAATTAAGGAATTATGCATTTGAAGGCGTGTATTTGTTGCAGTGAATATATTCAGGTACCGTTTAGTGTTTCATTGCGTCATTCCGTGGAGAACGCAGTCGTTCACCGGTAAAACTGCAGGTATAGTACAGATGACTTTATATAAGCCGATTCGTTGCCGTCCTGTGTGTAAGCTATTCGGCAAGACAGCAGCAGCAGCGGCAGCGGCAGCAGCAGCAGCAACGTGGGCCCGGAAGCTCAAGCTCTGCTGAAATTCACGTTTTGGCGCGGGAACCGCAAACATTTAACGCCGACTGTACACATACGAAAATACGCAAGAACAGTAATTTCTGCCTGTGAGTTCTTAGGCTTCATCGTATGTGGACTTCATGTGGTGTTACTTGAAAAAAAAAAAAAACCTTCATTTTTCTCAGTTCTACTCGCTCTTTAGCTTACGCTGCTCACTGTGTTCACTTTTTGCAGAGTAAATTATCCGCTTGTGAAACCGTGCCGACTGCAACTTTATTTTTGACCAGAGGCGAAGCCTGCGTCTTGTGAAGCCGCATGCAGAGACCATTCCAATGCGTCCGGCCACGGAGGGCAGCGTCTGTCGACGCCTGGCGACGGCGACGGAAAGGTGACAGGGGCCGCGGAGTCAAGCTTCGTGAACGAGCCGCGCTGTCCGGAGTTTACTTCGTCCGAAAAAGTCAGGGCTGAGTTCGATATAAGGGACGTCCTCAACAGCGAATTATCTCTCTTGAATAAGTTGGCGGCCTTGGAGGTCTCCGACGAGAAAGGCCGGCCTGACTGGGGTAAGTCGCAACCGTATCGACCGTCCAGTTATATTTAGAAACCGCTCACGAATTATATTTGCAATCTTAAAAGATAGGACAAGATGTAAAGAGTCTTATAAAACCAAACTTGCGCTTGCGCTGTGTGCTATAATTAACCTCGTTGTAGCATATTGGGGAAGCTGTTGTCATCGTGTTCTATTTTTTCCACCCTTCCTGATTGGTTCGCGCGAAGCAGCACACCCGCTATCGCCGGGATCGGCCACATGACCGGACGAATACACAAGAAATCAATGGAATCGACGAAAGCAGAATTCTTACAATATGCGGCTGCGAATTTCTTTATTTCATCACTACACCTTGTCTTCTGGCGTCCTAGACTGCGCTTCCCTTCTCTTGGCATCCATTATGTAACTCTATAGTGGTCCACCGGTTATCTAAACTACGCATTACATGACCGGTCGAGCTCCATTTCTTTCTCTTAATGTCAACTACAACATCGGCTATCCCCGTTTGCGCTCTGATCCACACCGCTTTCTTCTTCCTGTCTCTTAACGTTACGCCTTACATTCTTCGTTCCATCGCTCTTTGTGCAGTACTTAAATTGTTTTCGAGCTTCTACGTCAGTCTCCAAGTTTCTGCTCCATATGTCAGCACTCTTAGAATGCATTGATTGTACACCTTTCTTTTTAATGACAATGGTAAATTTGCAGTCATGATCTGACAATGTCTGCGGAATGTGCTCCTACCCATTTTTATTCTTCTGTAAATTTCCTTCTTATGATCAGGGTCCCCTGTGTGTAATTGACCTAGGTAAACGTATTCCTTCACAGACTCTGAAGTCTTGTTCCCTTGCCAGGCTATTGATCATTACCTTTGTTTTCTGCATATTAATCTTCAACTTCACTCTTACAATCTCTCTGTTAAGGTCCTCAATCATTTTTTGTAACTCGTCCCCAGCGTTGCTGAACAGGACAACGTCATCGGCAAGCTGAAGCTTGCTCAGATATTCACCGTTGATCCTTACTCCTAAGCCTCTCCCTGTTTAATAACTTGAATACTTCTTCTGCAGTTAATAGCATTAGAGAGATTGCTTCTCGTTGTTTGACCCCGTTCTTTATGGGTATCTTTCTACTTTTCTTGTGGAGAATTAAGGTAGCTATAGAATCTATGTAGATATTTTCCAAGATATTTACGTAAGTGACATGTACTCATCGATTACGTAATGCCTCTATGGCTGCTGCTATCCCTGTCGAATCAAAATGCCTTTTCGTAATCTATCAAAGCCATATAAAGAGGCTGATCTTACTCTGCAAATTTGTCGATTACCGGATTGATTACATGAATGTGATCCGTTGTACCATATCGCTTCCTGAAGCCGGGCTGTTCTCTTCGTTGACTGAAGTGTGTCCATTATTCTATTGGAGATTATCTTGGTGAATATATTATATAATATTGGAAGTAAGCTAATGGGCCTCTAATTTTTCAGTTCTCTAACGTCTCCCTTTTTGTGGATTAGTATAATGTTGTCATTCTTCCAGAGTTTTGGGACCCTTGAAGTCGTGAAACCATTTCGTGTAAAGGACTGTAAGCTTTTCAAGCATGATGTCTTCTCCATCTTTGATTAAATGGACGGTTATTGCATCTTCTCTCTCTGCTTTTCCCCGTTTCATGTCTTGCAAGGCCTTTCTAATCTCATCGCTAGTTATAGAAGGAGTCTCTGCAATCTGTCTTTTTATTCATTTATTAAGATACCATAAAGGCCCGGCAGGCATTACATGGGGGGGCGGGGGAACAACAGTAAGAACAAAGCAACGCAGTACTACGATGTGTACAGAAGTCTCTAACCATTACCAGTATGTTGAAAAAGAAACTTGAAATGTAAAGACACATAGCAACAATCATCAAGAAACATTATATTGCTACAGAGAGGAGCGTTATTTATACACACATGTACAAAATTGGGAGAGGGGAAGGATGAACGTTACAGCTCAAGGTGGCGTTTCCGGCTGGTTACAAACGCTTCGTAATCAATGATAGATGCAATGGTGCCAGGCAGAACATTCTATTGACGGATGGCTAGGACGAGCGGCGAATGAAAGAAGAGGTTAGTGCGAGCAAAGATGGGGGGGGGGGGGGTCGACTTTGAGCTGGTGGTCAATGCGTGGGAACATGCGATGCGCTGGCGTGAGACGGGACATAGCAAAGGAAGAGTGGCTGTGGTATAATTTGCGGAAAAAGGACAGAATTTAAAGCGTTCTACGTCTTTCAAGAAGAGTTAACTTGAGAGCTTTCTTTATTTTAGTGACACTTGCCGTACGCGACTAGTTCTTCGATATGAATCGAGTGGCTTCATTTTGAGGAGACTCGAATTTTGTTATTAAGTATGCTTGGTGCGGGTTCCAAATCAAAGAGGCGTAATCCAACTGCGAGCGCACTAATGTTGTGCATGCTAAAATCTTAGTGTCTGCATTAGCTAAACGCAGATTGCGTCTGAGAAATCCGAGTGTTTTAGAAGCCTTGTTGAAGTTCAAGTTCAAGTTCAAGTTTATTTACCAGACAATATGCTGGAAGGTCCGCTGGGCTAAAAGACGTAAAAACGGCTTGACGGGGCCCAGGTAACCGTTACATGGCAGCGGCTATACAAAATGCAGAGGAAAAGTACTAAGATACACTGTTACAAAAATGAAAAAGATGCAGATCACAAGGCATAATATAACATTCATAAATCACACAAATACATTTGAAATGCGATGCACATGAAAATGCATATGCAAATTTCGACACATAGTACCGCATATTTACACTCACACAAACACTCTAAAAATGCTGCAAAAAATTAATGTTTTTAATAACTGATTTGCAAGCAGCATATACGTTATATATAGTAGATATTTTAAGATACTGAATCATTTACTAGCAAACAATAGAACAAAAGAAAGAACGTAACTGTGTTTTACTGCAACTGGTTGTGTTTTCATACGTGTTTAGTGTTGTTGGGACGTTGTATGCCAAAGTTTGATATTTATAAGTTGTACGAAATCGCGGTATAGACCATATATGGGTGTTTCTTGTAGGTACTGTAATAACACGACGCTCTAGACATGATAAGGCTGTAATAAAGTCCGAGAGTTCTCTGTTTGAAAAGTAGAGTGTGTTCAACAAGCGGTATGAGTAAATATTGTCAACCCGAATGATACTGAACCTTTCAAATGATTTGCGTGTGTTTCCCAGACGTTCAATGTTTCCAACGTAGCGAATTATCCTTTTTTGTAGAACAAGTATTTTATTTATGTTTCTTTTTGTTGTTGTGCCCCAAATCAACGTACAATAATTTAGATGCGAGTTAAATAATGCGTGATATATTTGAAGTTTGGCCTTGCGTGGCAGCAGACTACGGCAGCGAGATACGACTCCTGTTACAGATGAGATTTTCCTACATAGGTAATTAACGTGAGCATCCCAACTTAAGTTCGATGAAAAGTAAAGTAAAGTAAATGACCGTATCTATGTGAATGTTCCATGAAAGCTCAGATGCTAAATGGATCCCTAAATATTTTATGACAGGTGCCGATTCTAGGTTCATGCTGTTTTGAGTGCAATGGCAAGGTTCGGGGTCAGTTTTTGTGGTAAATGTCACGACTTTTCTTTTCGAGGCATTAATTTCCATTTGCCATTGCGTGCACCAATTGTTAATCTTATCTAAATCCGATTGTAACTGAAGTGAATCAGAAGGCTCATAATTTTGCCTGTATATCACGCGATCATCTGCAAACAATCTTACCGTAGAACTCAGGTTATTGCTTATGTCATTAATATAAACTAAGAATAAGATAGGTCCCAGTACAGACCCTTGTGGTACTCCAGATTTAACGTGGGAGAGGGTGATGAATGACCATTAACAAAGACTGATTGGTAGCGATTGGCCAAAACATTTTTAATAAAAAATTGCTTCGAATGGAGGTATCGTGGCTCCAATGGGTACTGTACCGGTCCGTATACAGTTTTTCCACTGCTTTTACTATACTACCGAGATTGCTTAGGACATTACCCTGCTTATCTTTAAGTGCATACATCCTGGTTTTTCCTGTGCCAAGTTTCCTTCTCACTGATTTCATGCTGCGTCCATGTTCTACAGCTTCCTCAGTCTTTCTCACGTTATAATTTCGAATATCCCTTATTTTCCCCTTGTTCATCAGCTTTAACAATTCCGCGAATTCTATGTCATCTCTTGAGTTGGACACTTTCATTATTTGTCGATTCTTTATTAGGTCCTTCATTGCTTGGGAGAGCTTACCTATTGGTTGCCTTATTGCGTTACCTCTCACTTCAGTTGCTGCTTCTGTAGCCAGCCTAGTTACGGTTTCATTCATTACTTTATTTCAGCTTCATCTCGCTGTTCTAAGCTGCATATTTGTTTGCAAGCTCCAGCCTGAATTTTTTTTTAGCCTTACTACGTCTAGGTTGGCCTGTTTTCTCTTGAGCAATGTTACTCTTTCTGTCTTCGAATTGAGGTGAATCCTAGCCCTCACTTGCCTATGATCACTGCACTTTACCCTGCCGAACAGTTCTACATCAAGCACTATGCTGGAATCGCCAGAAAGTATGAAATCAATTTGATTGGTATTTTACTATTAGGGCTTTTCCAAGTCCACTTTTTCTTGCTACGCTTTCTGAAGAAGGTGTTCATTATTCGCGACATATTCCTTTCCGCGAATTCTGCCAACACCTCTCCTCTAGTGTTTCTAGAATGGACGTCGTAGTTGCCAATTGCTTGTTCAGCAGCCTGCTTTTCCCCCACATTTGCATTGAGTCCCCCATTACTACAGTGTCCTGAGTCTGCACTTCTCTCATCGCTAATTCAACATCTTCATAAAACTGATCTACTTCATCATCATCATGACTGGAGTTTTGAACGTAGGTTTACACTACCTTTAATCTTTACCTCTTATTAAGTTTAATTACGACTGCTGCTACCCTCTCATTATTGCTGTAGAATTGGTCAAGGTTGCCCGCTATATCCTTATGGATTAGGAATCCTACTCCGTATCGCTTCTTATCTGGAGGTCCTCTAAAGCAGAGGACGATTTGTGAAAACGCTTGGGAAGAGTGTTATTGGATGCTATAACACCGCTACATCTCGGCACTGTGTTCTGCAGCATATGACATTATACGTACTGGTGTTTATAGCGTTTTATGCAGGATTGCTTCGCTTTTGATTGCAGTATTTCTGTGTTAAACAACCTTTACTCGTAAAGAAAGCGACCCAGCACACACGCCAAGCCGCGGTAAGAAGGGCTAGAAAGTTTCACCTTAATTAAGGAATTATGCATTTGAAGGCGTGTATTTGTTGCAGTGAATATATTCAGGTACCGTTTAGTGTTTCATTGCGTCATTCCGTGGAGAACGCAGTCGTTCACCGGTAAAACTGCAGGTATAGTACAGATGACTTTATATAAGCCGATTCGTTGCCGTCCTGTGTGTAAGCTATTCGGCAAGACAGCAGCAGCAGCGGCAGCGGCAGCGGCGGCAGCAGCAGCAGCAACGTGGGCCCGGAAGCTCAAGCTCTGCTGAAATTCACGTTTTTGCGCGGGAACCGCAAACATTTAACGCCGACTGTACACATACGAAAATACGCAAGAACAGTAATTTCTGCCTGTGAGTTCTTAGGCTTCATCGTATGTGGACTTCATGTGGTGTTACCTGAAAAAAAAAAAAAAACCTTCATTTTTCTCAGTTCTACTCGCTCTTTAGCTTACGCTGCTCACTGTGTTCACTTTTTGCAGAGTAAATTATCCGCTTGTGAAACCGTGCCGACTGCAACTTTATTTTTGACCAGAGGCGAAGCCTGCGTCTTGTGAAGCCGCATGCACAGACCATTCCGATGCGTCCGGCCAGGGAGGGCAGTGTCTGTCGACGCCTGGCGACGGCGACGGAAAGGTGACAGGGGCCGCGGAGTCGGGCTTCGTGAACGAGCCGCGCTGCACGCAGTTTACTTCGTCCGAAAAAGTCAGGGCTGACAGCGCCGAAAGGGACGACCTACGCAGCGAGCTGTCTTTCTTGAATAAGTTGTCGGCTTTGGATTTATGCGAGAAGGAAGGCCGGCCTGACTGGGGTAAGTCGCAACCGTAACGGCCGTCCAGTTATATTTATAAACCGCTCACGAATCATATTTGAAATCTGAAACGATGAGACAAGATGTAAGTAGTCTTAAAAAACCAAACTTTCGTTTGTGCTGTGTGCTATTATTAACCTCGTTGTAGGGGATTGGGGGAGCTTCGTTTACTACCATGTTCTTGGACTTTCTTTTACTATCACGTCGTGCTTAAGGGAAACGCAAGAAGTTACATTCTAGGATCGCATCATTTAACTGTTCTCGTACCCGCCGTGGTTGCTCAGTGGCTATGGTGTTAGACTGCTGAGCACGAGGTCGCGGGATCGAATCCCGGCCACGGCGGCCGCATTTCGATGGGGGCGAAATGCGTAAACACCCGTGTACTTAGATTTAGGTGCACGTTAAAGAACCCCAGGTGGTCAAAATTTCCGGAGTCCCCCACTACGGCGTGCCTCATAATCAGAAAGTGGTTTTGGCACGTAAAACCCCATATATTATTATTAACTGTTCTCGTCGCTTCCTATTTTTTCCACCCTTCCAAATTGGTTCGCGCGAAGCAGCGCACCCGGTATCGCCGGGATCGGTCACTTGAGCGGACGGATACACAAGAAATGAATGGAATCGACGAAAACCGATTCCTTACAATATGCGGTCCTCAGTGTTCAATAGTGGCCGCTCTGCACACTATTCGCCCGAAGTTCCAAGAGTCCACAGGTTCGACCAGCATGACAGAAAGGAAGCGATAAGAGAAGGGAAATAAGCTCTCGGTTCCTTTCATGTCATCCCTGTCTAACGTCACACTCTACCAACCTGTCGATATGCACCAACTAGTCTAGCAAACTCGAAGAGTCCAATCGATGCTTTATAGAAGAAATGTCATCTATATAGGGAATGCCCTGCTGTATTACCCACATGCCTTATTTGAGCAATATCAGCCGCTCTCTGGTGATTCGTAATAGGGAACAACCCTCGCCACCCAGAAGCAGTACCGATAATAAAAGCGAAAAAGTGGCACGAAGTCGGCTGTGGCAGCGTTGTGATTGGGAACTAAACTTGTGGTAAGGACCGTGCAGACACCAGTACCTTTCAAGCCTGCGATTTGCGTTGCAAATATATATATATATATATATATATATATATATATATATATATATATATATATATATATATATATATATATATATATATATATATATATATATATATATATATATATATATATATATATATATAGATATATACCAGAAAAAAAGCAGTTCTGGGTCCGGGTAAATATTCACAGTGAAGTAGACGCGCGTATGAAGCGGTTTATTGACGTTTCGGCCGGGGTCCGGCCTTCATCAGAATCTGATGAAGGCCGGACCCCGGCCGAAACGTCAATAAACCGCTTCATACGCGCGTCTACTTCACTGTGTGTATATATATATATATATATATATATAAGATAGAAACATTCGCAGGGCAATATGAGTATTACATACTCCGGTCCATTCCCATCAGCGTCCATTTTCCTACCAGATAAGCCTCAGAGAATGTTTTCTGCTATCTCGCGTAAATTTTTAAGACGTTGAATGCATATGTGCTGAACCTTATTCGGTTTATAGAGCAAGCTTGCGGAACAGTATTCACTTATAACCAATACGCATAATTCGCAAAATAAACAATGCACGCACAATAAATACCTGTGCGTGACATCCATTGTGTACATAATATCTCTAGAAGAACGGGCACACATTCAGTTACAGCCCATACAGCTGGTGTTAAAGACGTTACGTAAGGTGCATGACCACGAAGTTTACGAATGAGAATGACGAAACAATTTGACGGCAAGTGTTCGCCTTGTTCTTCGACTTTTCTCATGGTGCTACTTTTGCAAGGTGGTTCTTTGGCGTGAGAAAGTTATCGAGCAATATGTTTCAGGCCGTAGTTGGCCATTAAGGCCGTCAGCAATTCAGAGGTGTGGAATTCTTTCGACGTGGACAGTTCTTTGAATCCTAGCAGTTCATGTCTCGTTAGCTGTCCAAAAAGGTTTATTTTGTTTGTTTCGAGATTTTTAAGGAATGCATGTTGTTCTGTCTGCATCAGCACATGAAGGACCACAAGTACTACTGGGTATTAGCCGCATAATTATTGAGTGAGAATTGTAGTTTGAGCGCGGCTTGAGCTATATCGACGACTGAGTTTATTGATGCACCATAGGCACAACAGCTGCCGACATATGCGATGGCCGGCATATATACGTGACTTCATTGCCATTAAGATAAAGATTTCAGAGCTGTTTCTGTCCTCGGATCAGTGTACAATGTATTTCGCTCCTATAAGCGGACGCATCATGAGGCATTGCCGCGATTGCATATCACCGCATCAACAGGGAAACTAAACCAGTCGGCTTCCGATCACGCACCCTGACTATATACCACGGAGCGGAATACGCTCATTGGGAGCGGGAGGCTCCGAAACTTGTGTTTGGAGTGACCGAATTCCACGAGCGCCTGCTAACTGGATTTCAAGTTGCTACCGCGACTTTCAGCCCGAAAAAGCCCCACCCGATTTGGCTGCAGCATACTGGGTTCGCCGTTGGTTCCCGCTGCTCAACGCCACATACAAGGTCATACAAAGCCAGAGAGAGCTTCGTGGCGCATCCCGCATTGCCGCAGATGGCGGCAGTTCTGCGGTGCCTTTAAGCAAAGGCGCTTATGAGAGCGTACTTCTAGAGGAATATCTTTACACCACGCTTGTTTCGTCAAGAGGTTTAACTAGGACAACGGAAGCCAATATGCATCTCAAACAAGTAACTGATTACATCCACAATGGCTTGCCTTAGAAATTACTGGCGTAAAACGAAAATTCAAGCTCTTTCACATGCAGAGGTATGAATATATAGAGGGCAGCAATAACCTCATCTACTGAGGCCATCGCGCAGTAATCCCAGTCGCCGTGCGGAGAGTAGTGCTAGATGTATTACACAAAACACACCAAGTAGTCGCGTCGATTATGTATATCTGGCTCGTTCGGTTCTCTGCGATATCCACAGTGCTGGACGGAGATATCGAAAATCAGCATAGTTTACTTTTTGGATGATATCGATGATATATACCGCGAATTTCTTGTTGGAATGTGCTCTGTGTGAGTTCAATGTTGCACAATACCAGGAGCAATAACTGGGCCAGTATTCACAAGAAGCTTTTGTGCTAGAATAGTTCGTAAGAGCACATTTCAGCCGATCCTGGTGTTATACATACTAGCGAAGACGGCCAACCAATAGCAAAAAACACTTAAGAACAAAAACATTTGTGAATTCGGTCCCTGTTCCGTGGCCTGAAACACAGCAAAAGTCGAGGGTGCACGTGGTATATGCCGGCCCCGTAGGTGGGCATGTGCCATCGCAGTAGACTCTAAACACTGGATACTGGTGAGCCCGCTGAAGGCGGCCAGCACAGGGAAGACTCGATGCACTCTAAAAAAAAAAAGTTTAATAGATTTGGTTTTACCGGAACTGTTGGCTGGGATAGCGGACCAGAATTAACGTGCGCGTGGTTTATCCCTCATAGCATAAGAACGGAATTCGTCAGTCGAATCGGTTGGCGGACAAGGCATTGCTGACGATTAAACTTGGATTACGCAAGAATCCTAGTAGCACGGTGCAATACCACGTGGATCTGCTTCCATTTAGTTATCAAGGCGCCTGTTACCTAAAGGGAAAACACCGGCTTTTTGATCTGCTCCCCACAAAGGGGGAAGGAGGGGGTTGAGGCGGAGCTTTTAAAGCAACTTTAACTGCAACAGAATCAAAAGCCAGCATAGCTATAATGAAGGGCTGAATTCGCAAAGCTTCTCGTCAGTAGGACCTCTTTGGCTATTGGCTGGCCACCTTCGTTAACAATATGCGCAGCATAACAATTGGCTAGAAATTGATCTTGCGAACAATTATAACGTAGGAGCTTTTTATGAATACGGGTCCAATTTAGTTGGGTCATTGTTAGGCATTGCTGATGACCTTGAGCGGCACACGTATATATATATATATATATATATATATATATATATATATATATATATATATATATATATATATATATATATATATATATATATATATATATATATATTTTACGATATTATCGGTAGATACCCGAGAGACGAGCCGCCGCAAGAACGACGACGAAGTGGGTCTGTGCCCTTGGCGCGAGAAAATGTCGGCCTGGTGCTCTGGCTCCAGTCCAGTGTAAATAGCTTGTAAATAGCCTCTTCCGTCTGTGTCTTTCTACACGTAACATTCTGGTGGAGGTGAGCGATCCCCGTCCTCGCCACGGAACTCCGAAGTGGTCGGTACATCGAGCTTGTCACCATGCCTCCCGGTGACGAGACCACCTCTGCAACGGCTTCGGCTGGTCCTACTGCTCCCGTCGTCACGGTTGCCCAACATGGCGATCCTGGTGTGTTCTCTGGCCTGAAGGGACAGGACGTTGACGAATGGATCAAGCTATATGAACATGCCAGCGCTAATAACTGGTGGGACCCAACCATTATTCTCGCCAATGTCATCTCTTATCTCGGCAGCACCCCACGCGTGTGGCACCAGACGCATGACGACAAGATAACCAGTTGGGACAATTTCAAAGAAAAGCTCAGGGAACTGTTCGGCGACCCCATTGGCCGCAAGGTTGCCGCGAGGAAGGCTCTTGCGTTTCGTGTTCAGACATCTACAGAGCCGTACGTTTCATACATCCTCGACGTCTTGGCTCTATGCCGAAAATTTGACGACGCTATGTCTGAAGCTGATAAAGTGTCACATGTCCTAAAAGGCATCGCCGACGACGCTTTCAATTTACTTGTTTTCGGCAACGTCTCGACAATCGACGCCATCATTAAAGAATGCCGTCGCCTTGAACAGGCCAAGAGCCGCCGTATCACACACCACATCACGCGGCTACCCAACACTGCTGCTACGTTGACATGTGAGGGCCGACCACGTCAGGCTACCACCTGTGACGACGTCACCCGTATTGTTCGCCGCGAGCTCGAGGCCACCTGTCCGCCAGCTTTCGCCGCGACGCCTTCCGATCCGCCAGCAAGCACGATTGCGATGATTCAGGCCGTAGTCAGACAGGAATTTGAGAACATGGGTCTGAACTCCGTGTGTACAACGTGTCAACCCAACCTTCCCCAGTTCTCTACCGGCCCTCCTCGTCCCCGACAGTCCTTTTCTGCCATATCTCGCCGCAACCCGTCCGAATGGCGTACCCCTGATGACAGGCCGATCTGCTTCCACTGCTGTCGCATCGGCAATGTCGCTCGTCACTGCCGCAACCGGTGGCCACCACCTCCTCGGACATACGCCGCCACTTATTCCCGCACTTTTGGATCTTCTGTTCCCGATGCCACCCACCATGAACCCACTGTTGCTGATGCCCCTGCTCCGAACCTTCGCAACAGCCGCTCGCCCTCACCTCGACGCCGTCAGTCTCGTTCGCCCCAACCCCGCCGCTCCTCTTCGCCTCCTATCGCCTACCGGACCCAGCCGGAAAACTAGGCACTGCAGCTTCTGGAGTTGAAGCTGGGTTGTCGACCCTGCCCTCAAATCCTCTGCTCACGTTACCTACGAACCGAAACCTTCTTGGCGTTTACGTTGACGGCTATCCTGTCACTGCACTCTTCGATACAGGCGCACATCTTTCTATTATGAGTACTGCTCTCCGACGACGGCTCAAAAAGCTCCTCACCCCAGCGTCGGCACGCGTCGTCCGCGTTGCGGATAGCGGTACTGTGCCTATTATCGGCATGTGTACGGCACGAGTCAGCATTGCCGGCCGCCACACCCCTGTCCTCTTCAGCGTGATTGCTCATTGCCCCCACGACCTAATTCTCGGCTTCGACTTTCCCTCCGCGCATTCTGCCCTTATTGACTGCTCTGCCAGTACCCTTCGCCTTGAGTTGCCGATTCTCGCAGAACCTTCTGACGCACCACAGTGCCGCCTACGCCCCACCGGCTTTATTCGCCTGCCGCCAAAATCAATAGCCTATATTGAATTCTTTTGTCTTCCCCACCAGTCCCTGATGGCGAGTACCTCGTCACTCCTCTGCCCGACATTCCACTACAGTATGACGTTACCGTGCCTCACAGTATACTTACTATTACTGCGAACCGCACTCGCATTCCAATCTTTAACTTTGGATTGGCAAAGCAAATTCTACCGCAAGGTATTTGCCTTGCCAGCGTTGATTATCTCGGCGACCATCACGTGGCAGCGTTATCAACCGATGCTTCTTGCGAGCTTAGCAGGCCCATCGTGCTAGCCTCGGCCGCCGATCCCAAGATACAGAAAATGGTTGCGACGGACCTGTCTTCTGCGCAGGCTGAATACCTTTATCAAGTATTATCGTCCTACAGAAATATTTTCGACTTCGACGATCGCCCTTTAGGCCAGACGCTCGCGGTCAAGCATCGGATTCTTACTGGCGATGCTACTCCTATTCACCGACAACCGTGTTGAGTTTCTGCGTCGGAACGCCGAGTAATTCAAAGCGAAGTCAACAAAATGCTAGACAAAAACATCATTGAGCCTTCTTCGAGTCCCTGGGCGTCACCTGTAGTGTTGGTTAAGAAGGATGGCACATGGCGCTTCTGTGTAGACTACCGCCATCTGAACAACATTCCTAAGAAGGACGTCTACCCGCTCCCACGTATAGACGATGCCCTTGACTGCCTTCACGGTTCCAGCTATTTCTCTTCTATCGATCTTCGTTCTGGATACTGGCAGATTGCTGTTGACGATATGGACAAAGAAAAAACCGCGTTCATCACACCTGATGGCCTATACCAATTTAAAGTAATGCCGTTTAGATTATGCAACGCCCCTACTACCTTTGAGCGTATGATGGACTCCTTGCTCCGTGGTTTCAAATGGTCCGCATGTCTCTGCTACCTCGACGACGTCATCGTCTTCTCGCCCACGTTCGACACTCACCTTGAGCGTCTAACAGCTATACTTGATATATTTAGAAAGGTGAAGCTGCAACTTAACTCGTCGAAATGTCGTTTCGGCCACCGCCAAATTACTGTTCTGGGCCACCTCGTTGATGCTTCCGGAGTACAGCCGGTACAGCCTGATCCCGACAAAACTCGCGCTGTCCGAGACTTTCCGGTTCCGAAGACAGCCGCAGACGTTCGAAGTTTTGTAGGGCTATGCTCGTACTTTCGTCGTTTTGTTCAAGATTTTGCGGCAATTGCTAGACCCCTCACTAATCTTTTGAAAAAAGGCATACAATTCTCGTGCGGTATACTGCAGAAGCCGCCACCTTCTCTCGTCTCGTCACTCTTCTCTCCTCACCACCCATTCTCGCCCACTTCGACCCTGATGCCCCTACAGAATTGCGTACAGATGCCAGCGGTCATGTAGGTGCCGTCTTAGCCCAGCGTCAGCGTGGCCAGGATCGCGTTATTGCTTATGCAAGCCGCCTCCTCACACCATCGGAGCGCAACTATTCCATTACGGATCGAGAATGCCTTGCTGTAGTCTGGGCGGTTGCGAAGTTCCGTCCTTACCTATACGGTCGCCCTTTTTCCGTAGTCACTGACCATCATGCTCTCTGCTGGCTCTCATGCCTAAAAGAACCTACAGGCCGGCTTGGTCGATGGACTTGAGACTACAAGAATTTTCGTATTCTGTGGTCTACAAGTCTGGCCGCCTGCACCAAGACGCTGACAGCCTGTCGCATTACTCTGTTGACGACCTTGACTCCTCCAATATTACCAGTGCTGTTTGTGTATTCTCTGTGTCGCAGCTGCTTCATTTCGCAGACGAGCAACGTCGTGACACTCATCGACCGTTTTGAACGCTCTCCGGCCGACGCCACTCTACGCCTCTTCGTCCTCCGCGACGGTACTCTGTACCGTCGTAACCTTTATCCGGACGGCTCTGAGTTCCTACTTGTTGTACCTAAACACCTCCGCTCAACCGTTCTAAAAGAGCTCCACGACGCACCAACGGCAGGACACCTCGGCGTATCTCGAACCTATGACCGTGTACGTCGCCGTTTTTTCTGGCCGGGCCTTGCCCGCTCCGTACGACGTTACGTAGCCGCTTGTGAACTTTGCCAACGACGCAAGAAGCCTTCCCAGCCCCCCGCTGGTTACCTGCAGCCGCTCGACATCCCTGCCGAGCCCTTCCATCGTGTTGGCTTAGACCTTCTCGGCCCATTTCCGGAATCTACATCAGGAAACAAGTGGGTTGCAGTCGCGGCTGACTACGCGACCCGCTACGCCGTAACCCGCGCTCTTCCGACCAATTGCGCAACTGACGTTGCGGTCTTCCTCCTACATGATATCATTTTGATGCATGGTGCTCCGCGTCAATTGCTAACAGACCGTTGCCGTACGTTTTTGGCGAAAGTCATTGACGACATCATGCGGGCCTGCTCCATTCAGGATAAATTTACTACCTCCTACCACCCTCAAACGAACGGCCTCACTGAGTGTTTGAACCGCACCCTTACAGACATGCTATCCAAATACGTTTCAGACGGCCACCGTGACTGGGACCTGGCTCTACCCTACATTACCTTTGCATAAAACTCTTCCCGTCTCGAAACTGCCGGATTTTCCCCGTTTTACCTCTTGTATGACCGCGAACCGACTACTAGACACCGTGCTTCCGTCCACCACAGCTTCAACTAGCGCTGATGCCCGTGATGCAATCGCCCGTGCTGACCATGCTCGTCAACTTGCGCGCGTTCGTCTACAAGTCTCTCAAGACAAACAGAAGCGACGCTACGACCTCCGTCACTGTGATGTCCATTTTGCGCCCGGCACCCTCGTGTTCCTTTGGTCACCATCGCGTAAAGTTGGCCTTTGTGAGAAACTGCTTTCTTGTTATACCGGCCCATATCGCGTGCTCCGCTAAGTGACCGATATCACCTATGAAATTGTTCTAGCCACGCCCACTACGTCCTCCGGTGTGACAACCAGTGACATTGTCCACGTCACCCGACTCAAGCCCTAGTCCAGTGTAAATAGCTTGTAAATAGCCTCTTCCATCTGTATCGTTATACACGTAACTATATATATATATATATATATATATATATATATATATATATATATATATATATATATATATATATATATATATATATATATATATATATATATATATATATATATATATACACAGAGATAGAGATAGAGAGAGAGAGACAAATTGTACTTACTAATTCATATAAAGAAATGATAAATTAATGGAAAGTAAAGTGGATGACAAAACAACTTCCCGCAGGTGGGGAACGATCCCAAGTCTTCGCATTGCGCGTGAGATGCTCTACCAATTCAGCTGCCGCGGCGCCGTTTTCCCATCCATTTTCTTGGGTATCCATGTTTTACTACTAGAACTAACCCTGGGAGTGTTAGCCAGTGCCACCACTCGCAAACCTTGGTGGCGGATGTGAAACATGCTTACTGCCGCAGGCGTCACGAGTACGTGATCATTTTGGGGGAAGGCAACTGGTCAATAAACCCATATATGCTGTCTGAAGGCATCAATGTTGCCGAGTCGCATATTCTGATCCACACCGCTTTCTTCTTCCTGTCTCTTAACGTTACGCCTAACAATCTTCGTTCCATCGCTCTTTGCGCAGTCCTTAACTTGTTTTCGAGCTTCTTTGTCAGTCGCCAAGTTTCTGCCCCATATGTCAGCACTGTTAGAATGCATTGATTGTGCACCTTTCTTTTTAGTGATAATGGTAAGCTTGCAGTCGGTATCTAACAATGTCTGCGGAATGTGCTCCAACCCATTTTGTTTCTTGTGTAAATTTCCTTCTCATGATCAGGGTCCCCTGTGAATAATTGACCTAGGTAAACGTATTCCTTCACAGACTCTATGGCTGACTGGCGATCCTGAACTCTTGTTCCCTTGCCAGGCTATTGATCATCATCTTTGTTTTCTGCATATTTATCTTCAACTCCACTCTTACAATCTCCCTGTTAAGGTCCTCAATCATTTTTTGTAACTCGTCCCCAGCGTTGCTGAAAAGGAAAACGTCATCGGCAAGCCGAAGGTTGCTCAGATATTCACCGTTGATCCTTACTCCTCAGCCTTCCCAGTTTTAATAACTTGAATACTTCTTCTGCAGTTAATAGCATTGGAGAGATTGCGTATCCTTGTCTGACCCCTTTCTTTATAGGTATCTTTCTACTTTTGTTGTGGAGAATTAAGGTAGCTATAGAATCTATGTAGATATTTTCCAAGATATTTACGTAAGTGAAAGGTACTCATTGATTACGTAATGCCTCTATGGCTGCTGGTATCCCTACCGAATCAAATGCCTTTTCATAATCTATGAAAGCTATACAGAGAGGCTGATTTTACTCTGCAGATTTGTCGATTACCGGATTAATTACATCAATGTGATTCATTGTACCGTATCCCTTCCTGAAGCCTGCCTGTTCTCTTGGTTGACTGAAGTGTTGCCCTTATTTTATTGGAGATTATCTTGGTGAGTATTTTATATAATATTGGAAGTAAGCTAATGGGCCTCTAATTTTTCAATTCTTTAACGTCTCCCTTTTTGTGGATTAGTATAATGTTGTCATTCGTCCAGTTGTCTGGGACCCTCGAAGTCGTGAAACATTTCGTATAAAGGACCGCAAGCTTCTCAAGCATGATGTCCCCTCCGTCTTGGATTAAATCGACTGTTATTCCATCTTCTCCTGCCGATTTCCCCCGTTTCATGTATTGCAAGGCCCTTCTAACCTCATCGCTAGTTATAGAAGGAGTCTCTGCAATCTGTTCATTACTGCTTCGAATGGAGGTATCGTGACTCCAACGGGTACTGTACAGATCCGTATATAATTCTTCCACTGCTTTTACTATACTTTCGAGATTGCTGATGATATTACCCTGCTTATCCTTAAGTGCATACATTTTGGTTTGTCCTATGCCAAGTTTCCTTCTCACTGATTTCATGCTGCGTCCATGTTTTACAGCTTCCTCAGTCTTTCTCACGTTATAATTTCGAATATCCTTTATTTTCCCGTTGTTGATCAGGTTTAACAATTCCGCGAATTCTATCTCATCTCTTGAGTCTGACACTTTCACTATTTGTCGATTCTTTATTAGGTCCTTCATTGCTTGGGAGAGCTTACCTATTGGTTGCCTTATTGCGTTACCTCCCACTTCAGTTGCTGCTTCTGAAGCCAGCCTAGTTACGGTTTCATTCATTACCTTTATGTCATCTTCATCTCGCTGTTCTAAGCTGCATATTTGTTTGCAAGCACCAGCCTTAATTGTTCTTTTACCCTTACTCCGTCTAGGTTGGCCTGTTTCCTCTTGATCAATTTTAGTCTTTCTCTCTTCGAATTGAGGTTAATCCTAGCCCTCACTAATCTATGATCACTGCACTTTATCCTGCCTAACGTTTCTACATCCAGCACTATGCTGGAATCGGCAGAAAGTATGAAATCAATTTCATGTGTTGTTTCACCATTAGGGCTTTTCCAAGTCCACTTTTTTTTGCTACGCTTTCTGAAGAAGGTGTTCATTATTCGCGACTTATTCCATTCCGCGAATCCTACCAACATCTCTCCTCTAGTATTTCTAGAATGGACGCCGTAGTTTCCAATCGCTTGTTCACCAGCCTGCTTTTCCCCCACATTTGCATTTAGTCCCCCGTTACTACAGTGTACTGAGTCTGCACTTCTCTCATCGCGAATTCAACATCTTCATAAAGCTGCTCTACTTCATCATCATCATGACTGGAGTTTGGAACGTAGGCGTACACTACCTTTAATCTATACCTCTTATTAAGTTTTATTACGGCTACTGCTACCCTCTCATTAATGCTGTAGAATTTGTCAAGGTTGCCCGCTATCTCCTTATGGATTATTCATCCTACCCCGCATTGCTTTTTATCTGGAGGTCCCCTAAAGCAGAGGACGCGGGCATTTGTCAGCACTGTATAAGCTTCACTAGTTCCTCTGACCGTACTAAGGCCAATGATATCAAAAGCACTGCCTGATAGTTCCTCAAGTAGGCCCACTAAGCTATAACTTCCCTCGAGAGAGTTCGGGTGTTAAATGTTGCCAGGGTCAGTTTTTATTGGCGGCCTGTCCGGGTCTGGAGATTCTTGGCACCCTCTGCTGCGTTACAGGTCTGACCGCCGTCTTGGTCAGATGTTCCGCAGCTGCTGGAGACGAAGGGCCATTGGTTCATCGAATTAGTCATTCATTCTAAACAAAGGGAAATGAAAAGGAGGCGTTGAGTCCGTTTAAGTAAAATAAAGTTCATGGTCACTTTAGCATACGCTAAAGAGGATGAAAGCGAAAGCCTGCGCGCTCACGACACTTTCATTAAATTACTTAACATTCTCATTCGAATGCGTTGTTACCTCCTATTGCTTGTTTTCTCCCACCAAAGGTGGGGGGTTCGAGTGCCTTAATTAACCCTGTGTTAATTACCTGTACCTTTATTAACTTCTACCTTATTAACACTAACGGTCGTGTGTTCGGCTGCTACCAATGGTCGTGGGTTCGACCATCAATGGTGGCACCATCACTTTTGGTGCCATTGAATTTCGGTACCGCCTAAGGTCGACGGTTCGATTCCTACCAAAGGCCGTGTGTTCGAGTGGTTTAACACCAATGGTCATGGGTGCGACTCCCACCAATAATTGTGGGTTTGAGTGTCCTATTTAACTATATCCTTATTAACTATGCCTTAATTAACACCAAGCGTCGGGGTTTCGACTCCTTCCAAAGGTAGTGGGTTTCAGTGCCTTAATTAACTATATTTTAAATAAATGTGCCTTTATTAATTTCGCCTTGACACCAAAGGTCGTGGGTTCGAGATCAATGGTGGCACGATCAATTTTGATACCATTGAATATTGGCCCCACCAAACGTCGAGGGTTCGACTCCCACTAAAGGTCGTGGCTCGAGTGCCTTAATTAACTGTACCTTAATTAACTGTGCCTCAATTCGCCTTAATGAACACCAAAGGTTCTGGGTTGGACCATCAATGGTGGCGCCATTAATTTTGGTGGCATTGAATTTCGGTCCCACCAAAGATCAGGGGTTCGAGTGCCCTAATTAACTATATATTAGTTAACTGTGCCCTACTTCGGCTTAACACCAAATGTCCTGGGTTCGACCATCAATGACGGCACCATCAATTTTGGGTCCATTGAATTTTGGTCCCGCCAAAGTTCGAGGGTTCGACTCCCACCAAAGGGGGTCCGAGTCCCACCAATGGTCATGGGTGGCATGATAAATTTTTGTGGCATTGAATTTTGGTGCCATAACGCCGGACGGTCAATTTTTCGATAACGCCGGACAACGGATTTTTTGACCCATGAACCAGTTAAGGCTTTCGCCTTAAAATGATTACTTGAATTATTTGATACATGCCTGCCATGTTGCCCATGACTGGACGCCGAGTCACTTGGCCAGCTTGTATATAAGAAATATCTGCTTTCAGGTGTCTGATGCACCATGACAAGTAATGAAACAAGGGTTGGCAAGCGTGTAACCAGATGTGCGTAGAGTGTTGTGTTCGTTGAAAGAGAGCGGTGTGATATAACAGCACCGCGGTGCATTGCTTTACACGGATGCGAACACTGGCGGATCCAGAAGGGTGAACCTAGGCCATCAAAGGGAGTGATGCAATGCTCGTCAAGCAAGGCTCAGACATTCGATCAACGTAGGTCGCTTCTTTAACAAATGTGCGCGACAACATCGCACCTTTATGCTTGCGTTGGTCGACTACACATTCATCCGTACAAGTCGTTTACGACGCATTAAGCCGCATTTACATGTACATCGTCTGCTTTGTGTGCTTGCGCAGACATGTCGATGGCCGATCACAATGCCTTCTTGGACGAATCGTCCTACTTGGCGCTGCCGGACTCCTACCCTGCTGCGGCTGCTTTCAGCCGCTTCCGCGAGAAGCTGCGACTGGAGTCGCGGCGTGCTGTCGCCGTTTCACCGCACGTGGCTGACGTGCCACCAGTGCCTCCACGACCTCGACCGCTTACCGGCGCACCGTGTGCAGGCTCGCTGTCGCTTGCACGAGGCAGAAAGACGCAGCCGCCTTCACAACGTGGACCGCTTACGAGCACCCCCATCGCCGGCTCGGGGTCGCTTGCACGAGGCAGGAAGAAGCGGTGGCTTCCACGACCTGCACCGCTGACCAGCACCCCCATCGCCGGCTCGTGGTCGCTTGCACGAGGCAAGAATAAGCGGTCGCTTCCACGACCTGCACCGCTGACCAGCACCCCCATCGCCGGCTCGTGGTCGCTTGCACGAGGCAAGAATAAGCGGTCGCTTCCACGACCTGCACCGCTGACCAGCACCCCCATCGCCGGCTCGTGGTCGCTTGCACGAGGCAAGAAAAAGCGGTCACTTCCACGACCTGCACCGCTGACCAGCACCCCCATCGCCGGCTCGTGGTCGCTTGCACGAGGCAGAAAGAAGCGGCCGCTTCCACGACCTGCACCGCTGACCAGCACCCCGGCTGCCTATCCGCGACCTCGACCGCGGTCGCCTTGTCCGTGATCCTGTATCAGCCATGCGCCGAGGTGTAGCAGTGTCTAGGCTTCAACAGTTCTGGGGGGGGGGGGGTCATTTGCTTGCTTTATTCGGTAGGGAACCCGCAATGTCTCGAGCCTTGAGTATGTCCCACTGTTTCTTTCAAATATGGTCTCGTCCAGCGCTGTACACATTTCATGAGGGAGACGAAAACCTGAAGCTGCGATGAATGCAGAGTGTAAGCATGGCAAGGGGCTCCTCAGTCCCAGGTGTGGCGTTAGCCCACCAGTACGCAGGCCAATAGCTAGAATATCTCGATCATTGAAGAGGGCCCGTGCCGAGGTGAGGAGATGTAGTACAAAAGCAAAATTTATATGAACTGTCATACATAAAGCGCGGTCATCTTGAAAAACGCTGCTCGAGAGCACACGCTCTTACTCGGGAGAAGTCCACTGAGGTCTTAAGAAGGCCTTTAAGCCCTCTTGAGAACGCTATTGCGCACAGCAGAGGGAATGAACCATCGGCCAAAGCAACACCAAAGTAATGCACCGGCCTCGCCGCCGCATTCTTACCTTGGTTCTTGAGTCGAGCATCGCTCGCCGGAGGCATCCCTGAGTCTGTCCCTTGTACATGGAGCGCGTGTCAGACAGAAGAAGCGAAGGTTGTGCACAGGGGCTCAAACACACGAACAGACGCCAACACGCGTGAGCATGCTCATTAGTGTTCGCCGCCGGAAACACGGACTGGTATTTTTGGAGCGTCCAAAATGTCTTCGTTTTTGGCTGCTTGGTACGAACGTACCCCTCGAAACCGATCCGTCACATAAAAGACTTTGCTGTCTACCAACTTGAAATTTCCTAATTCCCTGAGTTTTCCAGGATTTCCCTGGGTGCCGAATTCGCTGAGTGACACAGAACTTCGTTTTATGCCAAAACGGGTTGACATCATGTCGTCCCATGCTGCCGCTCTCTAATAAGCATGTTAAAAAAATTTAAAAAAGACTTAATCCAGTTTCAACAGTGATGCCTAGTGTTTATTTTATTTAATAAGAAAAGAGAAGGGCGTGGTAAGTAGAATGCATAGAGAATACAATATATTTAAAAAATATGGTGAGAACCATAGCTAATCGAGTCGAACATTCTCAAATACGAATAAAAGGAGATGCATGCAGAAGGAAATATTTTCGAATATGTGCTATTTCTATCAACTGATAGTAAGCTCTTTAGTGTGAGGCCTGAACTTTGCCACCAGCGAACTTTGCTCCCTCAACAGTTGGTAAGTCAACGATCAACTGTCCTGACATACTATCAGCCTGCACACAACGCCTCAGTGTTGGGTTTCACTGTTTAAAAAGTTTATTTTGGTTTGAAGGAGGGACGCCTGCATCTCACCGTCAGCCAACATTTTGTTTTTTGAGCTCAAGCTCCTTCAAAGATACCGCGGCACACTTCCTTTCCCGTTCACTCCACAATGCTCAGATCGTTTCTGTTCTCGTCCTCCTTCCGTCGCGCGTTCGTCCCACGGACCATTTGAAGCATCCTCTTAGTTGTACAGTCAACGCCCAATTTTTCTGACTCCCTAGGGGCATCGAGAACGTTCGAAAAATCAGGCAGTTCGAAAAAAATGAATGCATATATTTTACTGCCCTAAAGGTCCCCTCACCAGGCCACATAGCAAATTTCGGTTATGCGCTGGTAGATTCTGCCGCAAGAATTTTTCAAACAGATTCATTAATAACCCAGATAGAAATATTTCAATGCCGTAAACCCATCATTTCAGGAGGCGAGGGCCACTGCTAAGGAAGACACTCTTTGCACTCACCCCGTCTGGCCTCCGCAAGCGAAATTCCTTCCCTGCGTTCTGCCATACTCGAGCTCGAGGATCGCGGGACACATACGTCACGGGCTCCTCCTGCATTTTTCACCCCTCGCTTTTTTGCTGCGCCGTGCACTTCCGCTGACGGCGTCGCGCGCGAGCTGTTGCGTTTCGCTCGTTTCGCGCAGCACACGATTTTGTGCGCTGTGCACGAGAACGGTTGACTAGCGGTAGAAGCCAGGGCTACGCGTATGTTGAGGCATACACAAGCGGTTCATGAAGTATGTTCGCGCGCTGGAACACGGTAGACAATGACATGCTTTTGTTGGCTGCGTGCGCGACTGCACGACGTAAGTACAAACAGACGAAACGGAAGTAGTACATCTCCCTTGCTGCGGTGTGAAGTAAAAAACGAACACGCACACATTCGGTTTGTGTGTTTTATTATTTTTCTAAACTTGAATTCGTCTACTGAAGCAACATATTGCACAAATAACATATGTTGCCTTAGAATAATTCTCGAAGGTACCTGTCACTACTAGCGACGCCGCAGCAGTGCGATGTACGTAGACGTCGACTCCCCGGCTGGGAGCGCAGCGTCCGCGAGGAGAAGGGGAGACGGCGTTCGGTTTGAAATTTCAACTCTTTCCGCGGCGCGTCGCGATTTATTTATTTATTTTCAATACTGTTAGCCCTTGCGGGCTGTTTCAGGGGTGGGGAAAAAGAATTTTCCACAAACACGTAGCACCAGTTCCGCAAAAAACAAACAATCCATTCAGCAAACATATGACACTTTACGCTAAAATGATTCAGTTGTGTGCGTTTCAATAAATACATCTGCGTCAAGTTTGTTCCAATCGAATATATAGTTTTCACAAGAAAGGAAAATTTGAAGGCATCATCGCGCGGCACATAGGGCACTACAGCATGAGGGTGACCTGTGCGTGGGGACACTCGTCCAGGGCGACGCAAGTATAGTCTGGAGTCCAAATTGAATTTATTGTTATACAGTTGGCACGAGAATTTCAACCTCGCTATTTTTCTGCGCGTTGCGAGTTCGGGCAAACCGGCACGAGATAATAACAAAGTTACGACTGCGTGCTTTGATAAGCATTTAAAGATAAACCGTGCGGCTAGTCTTTGAATTCGTTCCAGTTTACTTATCAAGGCCACTTGGTGCGGATCCCAGACTATACATGCGTATTCCAGTGTGGGCCGTACAACTGTTTTGTATGCCCTGAGCTTTACCTCGGGTGTAGCATCTTTCAACTTTCGCCTTAACAGACCGAGTTTGCGTTGAGCAGAACAACAAATGTTTTCAATGTGCGCGTTCCAATTCAAATTGTGCGTGATTGTGACCCCGAGATACTTAAGCTTACTAACATGTTGAAGTTGGCTATTATTTACTCTGTAAGTAAAATGCAACGGGGTTTTCTTGTTAGAACACTTAGCAGACACGATCGTTAGCTCATAGTATGCACGCCGCTTGTCAGCTATATATATATATATATATATATATATATATATATATATATATATATTGCCGCGAAGCACTTTGAGCAGTAAACGTTCGTGACTAGAACGTTGGGGCAGCGAGAGGTAGTGTAGCCGACCGAGCACCGAAACAAGGTTGTTCTTTCTCGTCGCCGTTCTCTCCTCGCCACAGCCCCACTGCTCCCTATTTTAGAGTACAGTTATCTCCCCCGCGGAGAAGGAAGCGGTCCCGGCGACCTACGGGTAGGACAGCACAGGCGGATCATAGTAGGGCTTGAGGCGCTGGGCATGCACAATTTCGCGCCCACGACGGCGATTATCCAAAGGTAGCTCGAGGGGTTCCACAATATAGTTGACTGGTGACGTTTATATATATATATATATATATATATATATATATATATATATATATATATATATATATATATATATATATATATATATATATATATATATATATATAAACGAGAAGAGAGAGGGTTGACCGAGGGTCCCGATTTTTATTAGTAATATAATGAGAAGCCAACAAGCACTGCCACCAAGGCCAACCTAGGGGAAATAACTTGTGCTTAATAAATGAAATAAAGAAACGATAAATTAATGGAAATTAAAGTGGATGAAAAAACAACTTGCCGCAGGTGAAAACCGAACCCATATATATATATATATATATATATATTGTAAAGGAGATTTATTGGGGTTCGTAGCGACCACCGGTTCTAGGATGCACCGAGCAGTTCGTGAGCTCGAGCCTCTGCTGCGCGCTTGATGCTGCCGATGCTGCTGACTGTGTGCGCGCGTTCGTTATCTTCCTTACAATGGCCCCGCGGACATGAAGGAGCTATCCTGTCGACTTAGTTTTCTGGAAGGACGGTAGAATGGTGATACGGCTTGAGACGCTGAACGGGAACGACTTCGCGGTTACGACGTCGCATGTCGGACGGCGGCGTTAGCGGCTCAACCAGGTAATTCACGGGTGATGTTTTCTCGAGAACGTGGTATGGCCCGTCGTACTTCGGAAAGGAGTTTGGAAGCTAGCCCAGGCGTGCGGTGTGGCACTAACAACCAGACGAGAGCGCCCGGGAGAAAAGTGGGAGTCGAGTTATGGGCATCGTGAACGGCTTTTTTACGGTTCTGGTCGTCCCAGGTGAATCGGCGGGCCAGCTGGCGACATTCCTCGGCGTGTCTGGCGGCTTCCGAGATCGGCAGGCATTCGGATGGGTCCGGCCGTTAGGGCAGAATGGTGTCGATTGTGTGTTAAGGATGACGGCCGTAAAGAAGGTAAAAGGGTGAGAATCCGGTAGTAGCCTGAGTCGCGGTGTTGTAGGCGTAGGTGACAAACGGAAGGACTAGGTCCCAGTTAGAGTGATCAGGTGAGACATACATGGCGAGCATGTCACCAAGAGTTCTATTAAAGCGTTCAGTGGTACCGCTAGTCTGTGGGTGATAAGCAGTGCATTTACTATGAAAAATAGCGCATTAAACTAGCAGTTGTTCGATGACTTCAGATAAGAAGGCGCGGCCTCTGTCGCTTAAACGTTCCCGTGGACCTCCATGACGAAGAACAAAGCGGCGAAGTATGAAATTGGTGACCTCCTGCGCTGTAGCATTTGGTAGAGCAGCAGTCTCCGCATAACGGGTTAAGTGGTCTACCGCAACGATTATCCACCTGTTGCCGGTAGGAGACAACGGAAGGGGCCCGTAGAGATCTATGCCCACGCGATCAAGGGTCGGGATGGGCATTGTAAAGGCCCATCCCGACCGGCGGAGTTGTGCGGTGGCGCTTTGCGGCGTTGGCACTCATGACAAGAGCGGACGAACTTTCGAACGAAATTGTACATTCCCCGCCAGTACTAGCGGCGTCGAAGTCTTTCTTAGGTATTGAAGACTCTCGCTTGGCCGCACTGAGGGTCGACGTGGAACGAGGAGCAGAGCTCTGATCGCAAGATTCTCGGAATGACGTGTAACCAGGTGCGTCCCTCTGGGGCACAGTTGCGCCGATATAGTAGCTGGTCTCGAATCGCAAAATGAGGAACTTGGCGCCGAAGAGTACGTGACGCTGGAACTTTCGACGTATCCGAGAGAAGGTCGAGCAGAGATGCAGTCCAGGGATCATTACGCTGTGCAGCAGCGATAGTGTCAACGTCCAGAGAGGATAATGTACACTCGCAGGCGAAGTCGTCACGGGCCTTCGGGGGAAGCGGCGATCGAGATAGCGCGTCAGCGTCGGAGTGCTTTCGCCTGGAACGGTAAACCACGCGGATGTCATATTCTTGGATTCGCAATGCCAAGCGGGCAAGGCGGCCCGATGGATCTTTGAGCGTCGACAGCCGACATGGTGCGTGGTGGTCGGTCACTACGTCAAACGATTGGCCGTATAAATAAGGGCGAAACTTGCCAAGCGCCCATAAAATGGCCAAACACTCCTTTTCTGTTACGCTGTAATTTGTCTCCACCTTGGTTAACGTGCGACTCGCGTATGTGACGACGCATTCTGTGTGACCAGGTTGACGCTGTGCCAACACAGCGCTAGTGTACGGTCGCTCGCTGCGATCTCCGGTTCGCATGCTTCGGAACGGATCACTGCCCTCTCCAATGGCTGCAGACCATCTCTTTCACAAATGGCCGCCTCCTGCGCAGGAGCCTCGCTTTGCAACAACATTCCTTTGAGGTGCGTTACAAAAAGGGGAGTCTCAACGGTAACGCCGATGGCTTAAGTCGAAGCCCCTAACGTAGGAATCAGCCTCATAGTTGTTTGTTACTGATGTTTTTCTTCTTGAGGCAGGATTTTTAACATATTGCTTTTGTTTAGTGTTTCAATGTCATGATGTGCTTTCTAGTGCAATTTTCCAATTTGCGGACGCGTTCTGGGTGCTGTTAGACTACTGTAAGGAACGAGGCAGTAGTATAAAAGGGGAAAGAGCCTGGCATGGCTTAGTGAGGGTTGTGCCGTGCTTGCTGACTGAGCGGCTGAGTTTCGGCGCAGTTCTAACGCTTGCTGGGAACGAGAACAAAAATGGCAACTCTCCCGAAGTCACTTTGCAGTGTCCTGTGTGAACCTGAACGTGAGAACGAGGCCTTCTCGGTGCGCTGCGCTCAAGAAACGCCGAGGGACGACCGACTTCGGTTATGAGCATCATCGAGCGACATCCCTCCGGACAGCGGATGCAGTCCCCTGACCATCGGGATCTCCTTCCCCCGGCGGGGCGGTCTGTTACGTTTCGACTACGACGCGCGGTATAGCCGGCGCGGATGCAACGGACGCCGGAGCTTCGTTCAAAGCGGCGGACATTTTGGCCCGTTCGGAGCTGCCGCAACGCCTCCCCGCCAAGCGCGTCCAGGCATGTTTCAGTGCCACGTGTCTTCGTGTGTGCGTGTGTGTGTGTGTGCCCACGCTTGTCAAAGCGTGGCAGCCGGGGAGAGGAGCTTCCCAAGTGTGAAGCGAGGTGGTCTGACCGGCGCCGGCTCGGCGGATGCGTCACTACACTCGTCTCAACATGTCTCTCAGCGTGTCCGTTCCCCGCTGTCACGTGGTCTCGTCCCGTGACGTTCCCTCTTGCCCTCAACTCCGAGAGTATAAAAGCAGCTGCCCCCGGACGCCAGGAGAGGCTCCGATTTCTTCTGTTGAGTAACGTGCTCTCCCGTCTCTCCACTTCGGTCGACCTGATCGGCCGCTCTTTTGCGATGCTAGAATAAACAAGTTGTTCTGTTAGCAGTCGACTCATGCTTTGCTCGGACCTTCGGATGCTTCCAGTTGTGCCCCAGGCCACCAGGCCAACGCTACCCTTGGGGCTTGCGACCCAGTTGCAACAACTCGTGCCATCGGTCCGATTGCAATAACGGGTGTCAGCACTGAGATTCCAACACCGGCATTGGTCAAGCAAGTGAGTACGTGCTGGAGGCGAAGCAGGTGCGTTGCGAAATCAGGGGCGAACGCCACTATGTCGTCAAGATAGCAAAGACAGATTTTTCATTTGAGGCCACGCAGAACATTATCCATCATTCTTTCGAACGTAGCAGGTGCGTTGAAAAGTCCGAAAGGCATGACGGTGAATTCATACAAGCCGTCTGGTGTAACAAAGGCAGTTTTCGGGCGATCGGCCTCTGCCATCGGAACCTGCCAGTAGCCTGACCGCAAATCCAGCGAAGAACTCGGATCCCTGCAAACAGTCCAGAACATCATCGATTCATGGTAATGGGTAGATGTCCTTCAGCGTGATCTTGTTCAACCGTCGAAAATCAACACAGAAGCGGATGGAACCGTCTTTTTTGTGACGAGGACCACGGGAGAGGCCCATGGGCTTTGGGAAGGTTGAATGAAGCCTCGACGGAGCATGTCATCAACCTGGTCTGCAATGACGCGACGTTCTGTAGCGGACACGCGATATGGTCTTTGTCGCAGCGTTGAGTGAGAGCCAGTGTCGATGTAATGCTCCACCGTCGATGCACGGCCAAGAGATGTTTGCGCAACGTCGAAAGAACGGCGGAAGTGCTGAAGGATTGCGAGAAGTTGAGATCGCTGCGAATGCGTCAGATCTTCGGCGATGAATGGGCTGAACACACCAGTCCATGTTGAGTCGGGTACGGAGAGGGCACTCGGTTCAGGGGCGGTAGTAGAAGGCACTTCGTCGAGTACGGAGACAATTCGTGGTGAATCGACCGACTCGACGTAACCAAGGCATTCACGGCGGAGCAGTGATAGCGGCGATGAAAGATGATTGTAAATGGGCATCGTGCTGACACCGGCGGCAAGGTCAAGAGCTGCAAAGGGCAAAGGAAGCGCTTTTCGGGTAACAAAGTGATGAGAGGGCACGAAAAAGACCGTCCCGTCGGATATGGTACTACAGAAGACCTTCGCATGGTTGTGGGTTTGCTTCCCACCTGCGACAACTTGTTTTTTCATCCACTTTAATCTCCAATAATTTATCTTTTCATTATTTCATTTATTAAGCACAAGTAATTTCCCCTATGTTGTCCTTGGTGTCAGTGTTTGTTTGTTGGCTTCTTATGATTATATATTTATATATATATATATATATATATATATATATATATATATATATATATATATATATATATATATATATATATATATATATATATATATATATATATATGTATATATATGTATATATATATATGTATATATATATATATATATATATATATATATATATATATATATATATGTGTGTGTGTGTGTGTGTGTGTGTGTGTGTGTGTGTGTGTGTGTGTGTGTGTGTGTATTGTTGCGGAATGAAGAAGCAAAACGGGAAGTGTATTTACACTATGTACAATAATTTACAGTAATTGACACAGAGAAGTATACAGCAGGCTAGTGAGTGAGTGAGTGAGTGAGTGAATGAGTGAATAAACTTTATTGCAGGTCCGGCGAGGACGCAAACTCGTCGCGCACCCGGCTAGTCACACGTCGGGACTGGCAAGTCTAGCCCACCGGTCCGGTCGCGGGCACGCCAGACAGCCAGGATTTGCTTTTCTAGAACGGATCTACGCAGAAGCGAGTGCCACTGTTCCTTGATGAGCTTGGGGTATGTCGACCCGCACTCCCAGAGCATGTGAGGTAGAGTGGAGGTCTGGCCGCAGGACGGGCAGGCGTCGTCACGATACACGTCGGGATATGCATCGTGGAGAGCCGACAGACACGGATATGTGCTGGTCTGTAGAAGCCTAAGCGAAACGGCTTGCGCCCTATTCAATCTGGGGTGAGAGGGTGGAAATACCCTTCTGGACATGTAGAAATATTTTATAATCTCGTTGTAAGTAGCGGGAGCGTCCCTGTGAAAGTAGAGTCACCGAAGCGCCGTCTTCTTCAGCCCCTAGCTCGTGCTCAACTTCCTCAACGTTGTGCAGAGCAGTGTAACATATTTATGCCCGGTGAGGAAGCGCCGTCCCTGTGCTTCTTAGGCAAAAAAGGACTGGTAGTGTTTCAGGCGGCTTACATGAATGACGTCATGGGAAGTCTGGATGGAGCGAGTAGTAGGTGTGACCGGAGAGATCTCGTAGGTTACGTCGGTCACCTGACGGAGGACCCGGTAAGGGCCGGAGTAGCGAGACATTAGTTTTTCCGAGAGGCCGACGTGGCGGGTGGGAGACCATAGAGGGAAAAGATCCCCGAGAACATAGTCGTCGTCATGGTGACGACTGCCGTAAATGCTTTCCTGCTTGTTCTGAGAAGCACAAAGGTGGCGGTGAGCAACTTGGCGCGGTTTTCCGGCTCGGGCAGTGACATCGACTCAGACACGAACTTTTAAGGGGTAGGCAGTATTGTATCAAAAGGCAATACTGGATCTCGGTCGCACAACAAATAAAATGGCGAGTAACGTGCGGTGTCTTGGAGTGACGAATTCTACGCGAATGTGACGAAAGGGAGAGCAGCATCCCAGTCACGATGGTCATCAGAAACATTCATATACAGCATGCTGTTGTTGTTCGATTAAGCCGCTCCGTAAGTCCGTTCGTCTGCGATGGCATGCATTAGTAACTTTGTGTTTGGTTGAATAAGAATGGAGGAAGTCGTCCACAACTGTAGAGAGGAAGGAACGACCCCGGTCGTAAGGAGTTGACAAGGAGCGCCGTGGTGAATAATGATGCTGTGCAACAAGAAGTCGGCTACGTCTGTAGCACAGGAGTTTGGAAGGGCTCAGGTGACCGCGAACCGAGTTGTATAATCAGTCGCGACAGCAATGCGCTTGTTGCCTGAGTCGGGTGTGGGGAAAGGTCCCAGGAGTTCTACACCAACACGACAGAAGAATTCGGCAGGAACATCAAGAGGTTGGAGTCGACTAGCAGGGATCACAGACGGCTTCTTCCGGCGCTGACATAACTCACACGAAGCGACATAGCGGTGAATAGATCGGTACAGACCAAGCCAAAAGAATCGTCGCCGGACGCGGTCGTACGTACGAGATGCCTCGAGGTGACCAGAAGTGGGGACATCGTGCAGCTGGGACATAACAAGTGGTACGAAGATGCCGGGGAATGACAAGCAGCATCTCAGGTCTATTGGGGTATATGCTGCGCCGATATAAAGTGCCGTCGTGGAGTAGAAACATGCGAAGGGACAGATCACTCGACCCAGATGTGAGCTGGTCCATGATACCGCGTATGTTTGGCTCTCGGCACTGTTTAGTAACTAAGTCAGCGAAAGCAGATAGCGAAAATACAGAACCAAAAGCACCGGTCGCAGGAACGTCAAGAGGATCGACTGGGTGGCGGGACAAGCAGTCAGCATCTTGGTGTAAACGGTCGGGTAACTGTGAACGAACATTCATGTAGACGTAGCGCACAGCGACATAGGCGACCGGTAAGGTCTTTGAGGGACTAAAGCCAGCGGAGCGCATGGCAGTCTGTGGGTACTGTAAATGGCCGACCATATAGGTAAGGGCAACATTTCGCCACTGCCCAGAAAAGTGCAAGGCATTCACGTTCAGTAAGGGAATAATTCCGCTCAGTTTGAGAAAGCAGACGGCTGGCGTATGCAATCACGCGGTCATGGCCTTGCTGATCTTGGCATAATATTGTGCAGATTCGATGATCACTGGCATCTGTGTGGACTTCTGTTGGAGCAGACGGGTCGAAGTGCACCAGAATGGGCGGATGTATCAGGAGAGCGATAAGCTTCGGGAAGGCGGTTGCTCATTCAGGTTCCCAAGAAAATGAAACGCTGCATTGAGAAGAGCAGTAAGATGACAGGCGACTAACGAAAAATTTTGCGTAAAGCTACGGAAGTACGAGCAAAGGTCCACGAAGTTCCGGACATCTGTAGTACACGATGGCATGGTACAGCCCGAATTTGTCGGGCTCTGGGCGCCCACCAGAGAGTAAAAAAGATGACCGAGGATCGTAATTTGGTGGCGTCTGAAGTGACATTTAGATGGATTAAGTTAAAGGCCAGCATTGCGAAAAGCAGAAAGAACGAGCGAGAGGCGTTCCAGGTACGTGGCAAATGTAGGAGCAAAACCGATTGCGTCATCTAAGTAACAAAGACAGATGGACCATTTGAGGCCATGCAGGAGTGTATCCATCATGCGTTCAAAAGTAGCTGGAGCATTACATAAGCCGAATGGCATCACTTTGAACTGGTATAAGCCATCAGGCGTTATAAAGGCAGACCGCGTTTCGGGATCCATGTCGTCGACGTCAATCTGCCAGTAGCCAGAACAAAGGTCGATGGAAAAGAAGTACTTCGCACCGTGGAGGCAGTCGAGCGCGTCATCAATGCATGGTAGAGGATAAACGTCTTTGCTGGTGATCTCGTTGAGGTGCCGGTAATCCACGCAGAAACGCCAGGTATTGTCCTTCTTTTATTGCGATAGCAATTATATAGACACTCCAGGCGTATTTCTGCCGTCGGCTTCGCCATGAGGTTCCGTATGAGTGAAGCGTGTGAGAGTGAGCCGGCGAACGCCGTTCTAGGTCAATTCGTTTGCATGATGGTCAATTCGCTAGCTGCTGCCGCGGTTCCTCACTCCAGAATTTCGACAGCGAGTTTCTACGCTCATCGAGCGAGATGTGTTCATGCCTACCTGTGCGCGCGCGATCAATACCGTGCTGGTTAATTTAGTTAAAACATGTTGGCGGGCTAGTTGGTTTGAATCCATTATAGAATGTGTAAGCGCGACTGAACAAGGATGTAGAAAGAACCAAACACACAAAGACAGCGTTGTCTCTGTGTGTCTGTTTCTTTCTATTTAACTAGGACGACAGGGACGTCCAAGTGGATGACGCTTCGACGATTCCTCGAGAGAGCATCTTCTGGAGATCCGTTGAGTGACTTGTCGTTTGCGCAAGGACACACGGTATGGTCGCCTGTGAATAGGGTACGCGACGCCGCTGTCAATACGGTGTGTCGTGAGAGACGACTGCCTAAAGGGCGACCATTCAGGCCGAAAATGTCGCTGAACGAGGAGAGCAGGTGGCATAACTGGTCGGCGTGGTGAGGTGGAAGTACGGGAGCAATCATGTTTCCGAACTAAGGAAAGACCGCCGGCAAAGAAGATGAAGAGTCAACGGGAGACAACGTAATATCAGCAGTCAAGGCTGATAATTGGCAGTTTTGGTAGGAGAACAGCGTACCTAAGGCAATGCCTTGCGGTAGGACTTGGTCGCCGATTCCGAAGTTGACGAGAGGAAGGCTGATAGAGTTGTTGGTGATAGTGACGACGGTGTGCGGAAGAGCAACGTGATGAGCAAGGAGGACGTCCGCGAGAGGAGATACAACATAGTCACCGTCAGGCACAGGTGGAGCTGCAAAAAGCAGGATGTAGGCTAGTGGAGAGAGTCGAATGTGCTCGGCGGAGCACAGTTTGCCGGAAGTTCGTCAAGAGGGTCAAGACAAGGCAAATTAAGTTGAACAACTCGGGCGGAGCTGTCAATAAGGGCGGAGTGAGCAGAGAGGAAATCAAGGCCTAGAATAACGTCATGGCGACACTCTTGAAGAACAGTAAACAAAACAAATGTTTAGCGGCCACCGACACCAACGCGAGCCGCACACATTCCTATTATGGCCAGTGTTCTTCCGTCAGCGACTCGCAAACACATAATGCCGCAGGTGTTAGGACTTTAGTGAGCCGGTTAAGAAGCTGGCCGCTCATCGCGGAGATGTGCGCACCGGTATCAAGCAGAACTGTAACAGGGACACCATCTACGTACACATCAAGTAAATCCCTATCCATTGGTAAGATCAGTGCAGCCTCACCCCTCGGAGGTCACCCCCCGTCAGTTTCCCGCAGAACGCCCGGTACAGCGGCCGGTACATGGGGGACGGAGAACGGCGAATAGTGAGTGAGCGAAACAGGGGTCGTCATGGTGAGGGTGAACGACTCTGCTGTGGAATCTTTCGGTGGCAGTAGAATCTTCCAGGCGAGCGGCGGTAAGGTGGCAACGCAGACTGATATTGTGATGGCGTGTGCGTGTGCGCGCGTCGTGTGTGTGTGTGTTTGTGTGTGTGTGTGTTTGTTTCCACAGTTTTTTGTTCGAAAAGCCTCCTCGCAATTGGCTGGCAGCCTTCCCTAATATTATGTCCAGAATAAGCAATGGTCAGAGTTTGCTTTTTTTTTCTGAAGAGCTCTTTTCTAATAATGAGAGCTTTTTTTCTGAAGTTTACTAAAATAGTTAATTTAATTGCAATTTTGGTTGCCGTGCACGCGGTTACGGAACGTCAATTAAGTTTACTACTTCTCGAACACTGGCACGCACGCACGCATGCAAGCATGAACGCGCGCACGCACACACGCACGCGCACAGATGCACACAAACATACGCACACATACACACGCGCGCGCGCGCGTATGCGCGTCTTAATGATATGCGTACGCTTCTGGACATAACAGGATTGAAGGTCATTTCATATGCAATAGTGTCTTGGAGCGGTGTCATAACTTGTGTGAAACTGCACGCGAGAATGCGTGCCAACAGCTTCCTCGTGTCCGGCGTGCGTCCGGGGCAGCCAAGCGACGCTCAAGGCCTTCGACCTCGCCTTCGCCACGAAGCAGCTGTGATAACTGATCAGCGAGTTCCGCACGTGTGTACGAGGTGATAATTTTTAAGTTTCCCGGAATTTCTAAAAATCGCCTGTCGCAAATAGCATAATTATAGTCCTTAAGCTGGATTATTCAGACAGGCGGACATTACTTTCACAAGAAATCGAAACATATATGTTCAACTAATTAATAATAAATCACTAATTGACGGCACATATTGCAATTTACGAATTGTAGCCGGTAAGCTAGCAAGGCATATTCTTGAATTAATTAGTGCCTTTGACAAAAATATTAGGCGAATTTCGGTCTGGGTGGGAATCGAGACCGGTCCTCCAAGGTGCGAGACGAGCACGCTTGCTCGGCGCTACGGCGGTTCTACGACTCTGGCTGACTAAACGTGTGGCCTATAGTTCGTGCGTCGTTGGGCACGTGGTGGCGTAGCCAATGGGTAGGTGGAGGCGCCACGTCATGAGTGCATAAAATGAGTGTATAAAAGAAAAAGCGTTAATGTCCAATTGAGTGCAGGAGAGCGGTCCTTCGAGTTATGAACTCCTCGCGGGCAAGCGAGCGCGTTGAAATGCTTGGCGCGTTTTTGTGTGGCCTTACCGAGGCTTAGAACGCAGGCGAGAGCTTGCGCTGACAAGGAACGCGCAGGAAAAAAAAAACATTTCACCAAAGCGACTGTAATGCTTTCGCATTCCCACACGTAAGCAGTCTTAAGTGTCTCTATACCAGGTTTTTTTTTAAAATAAAATTCCCTTATATGCATTGAAGCACAAAATTAACTGAAACGCCCATGAATTTCGTCCCACATTTCGTAAAATAATATCTCGGAACTTGTGTCATCCCTAGTGCAGGTATGTTCGTTGCACAGAATTTGGGCGTTGCTTTCGCCGGTCCTACTCTCATCTCGGCGGCTTTGCGAACGGCACTGCGAGCCTTCTGAAGCATTCAGACTCGTGTTGCGTTCCCGGTGCATGCATGGGAATGATGGACACCTGGAGCTTTTCTAGCCTGCATCGCAAGGTGGTGTTCTGGGCTCATGGCCTGGACACTACGAGGCAGACAACGGGAGTCTAACTTGAAATTGTGAGAGCTATGGAATAGAATGCGCGACTTCAGTATATAGCACCACCCCCCTGAGTGACGCACATACACAAATCTTCCTTCAAATTCTTCCATCCTCCTCAGCATCGGACCAGACAATAATTTTCTTTTGCTCCCCTTTCTTAGTAAAATCCTCAGTAAAATGTAGCAAGCTAGAATGTACCTGCTCGGGCCGACCTCCTGCATTTCCTCTTTCATTCCTTCGACTATATAAAGAAAGAAAGAAAGAAAGAAAGAAAGAAAGAAAGAAAGAAAGAAAGAAAGAAAGAAAGAAAGAAAGAAAGAAAGAAAGAAAGAAAGAAGCGCTGTTTTAGCCCTGTTTCCAGCTCGGGGTAGTTTTTGAGCCACTGGTTGTACATGACCATAATTTCTGATTTTGTTTTACGGTATCTGGTTAGAACATCGATCTTTATTATATTTATGACGTGATAGGAGATCCCGTCCCACGGCAAAATTTATTGAATATTTCTACAGATATTATCTGATCAGAAACTAGAGAGGAAAAAATGGGGAAAAACGAAGTAGTTGAAGAGGGCTCCCAATCCTATAATGTAAGCCTTGTAGATTCTGAAATCCTCCCATAATGACGCGGGGATGCCGTTAAGTCATTAGCCTTAATGAGCCGACTCGCATAGAAGCGAGGTTCTCTTTTTAAATACTCCCCTCACATGCAAATGGTCGTTTTCTACCAGCGCTAAAATTTTCGTAGGACCTGGGGTAAAATGTAATACCGAGAGTGAAGCCATCGTTTTCGCATAACTATACCATATCCTTAATGGCAGAAAAATGTGGTTTCTTAAAGACGTCATGAGTCTTAAAATAAAATAATAATAGTCTATTTGCGCTAAATATATGTTCTGTTGCGCTAATGTTCGATTTATGAAAATTTATATCTCCGTCAGTTTCATTAAAAACGTAATAGAAAGTTTGTCCATGGTAGAGTGTACAAGCGCGACTTGGACGAGGACGAAGAAAGAAACAGATACACAGACACAGCGCTTCTTCGTCCTCGTCCAAGTCGCGCTTGTACACTCTACCATGGATTCTAACCAACTAGCCCGCCAGCGTGTTTTAATTAAGAAAGTTTGTGTTCAGAGAAATTCACCTCCATAAACGCCATTTCGTTCTACATCTGTCGCCGGCCCCTATTTATCAAACTGGGTTTTACTTTGCCTGACATTTACGAATAATTATGACCTACGACCCATTCGTCCACAGCTAGATGATCCCATGAACAACAAAAAAATTGCCACAGTGTAAGCACGCTATCAGCTTGTACCCAGTCCTATGGACCATTCACGATTTCTTTCGTAGGGTTGACACGAAATACATTCACCTCTCCAACTGTTGTTTCCTCAAGAAGTCCTGGAGAAGACATTTATTTATACTAGCCTGTACCTAAAATGCGCCACACCTGCCTCGAAGTGCAATCATAAAGATAATTTTAAAAATTCTCAGAACTTTTCAGACGTTAGTGGTTTTGGTCAGCGCTGAGGACACACTTTTCAAAACCTTGCTCCATGCAAGGACGTTTATTCAAAATGCCGCGCACTTATTTTTGTGATGAGTTCTACATCTCTGTTTTACGCTGCGTAATATTCGTCTATCAAGACAATCATTGCATGAACACTGACCACATTTTCTCAAGAGTACGCTTGTACGAATGCAGCGATAGCGTAGACGTAGAGCATCCGCCACGCGTGCAAAAGGACCTAGGTTCAAATCCCTGTGCCGCGCAATTTTCCACCCGATTAAAAAGAAAAGAAAGAAAAAAATCCGCGTGCTGTTAAAATTGCACAAACAGGCCTGGAGTGCGGCCGGTGACCAGAACCGGTAACGCACTCCCTCACCAGAGCAGGATTAGCCACCCTGGTGCAGCACTTGGCCACAACCTCTGCCGCCTAAACCTTCGTCTGTTGTCCCGAACGCAACGCCCTCAAACGCAGAACTCGCAAAACGAGTGGAGCAACTTTAATCCAAGCTTGAAAATTCGAGTTCCGGGTTTCTTGATGACGTGTATAGAAAATTCTTACTAAAAATTAGCACTTCGGGGTTAGACGTTGTTGCAATAAAAAAACAAATGGATAATTTGGCGGCCAGTGTGGAATTCCTCAACAATCTGGTAGTGGAAATGAAGGATGAAAAGGCTACACTGGTAGCTGAAAATAACGCTCTAAAAGCTAGTAACAGTATGCTCACAAAAAAAGTGAGCGATCTAGAACAGCACTCGAGGCTGAACAACGTCGAGGTGAAAGGTGTTCCTTGTACACAAGGAGAAGACTGCCTGGTGGTAATGCAAAGCATTGGCGACAAAATTGGTTGCCCAGTATCGCCAGATGATCTCGACGTGGTTCACCGTGTGCCTACTAAATTTAACAACAAAAAACATCATTGCCCGTTTTATCTCGCGAACGAAAAAGTCCGACTTCGTGACAAAAGCAAAGAAAGCGCGACTAACTCTAGGTGACATTGGCTTATCGGTAAGCAAAGAAACGCCGCTGTATGTAAATGACCACCTAACACCTGAAAATAAGGCCCTCTTTTCTAAGGCTTTAACCCTAAAGAAATCTAACAAATGGCAATTCTCGTGAACTGACAACTGCCAAATAAAGGACGCGTTTTTCGGATCGTCACGTAGGCAAACCTTTCTGTGATCACTTAGCTACCTTCGCCTTTGACAAATCGCATCACCACACAAATTCACAATGACATCATATTTTACAACTAACGAGCTAAATAATTATATGTCCAATAATCAAAAATCCATCATTCATTTTAACGCAGGAAGCATACGCAGACACTATGATGACTTTTCAAATCTGATTGCGACACTTCAATTCTCATGCTCAATTATTTAAATCTCGGAAACTTGGCTAAGTGACCACGACAAGAACCTGTTTTGCTTTCCTAACTATGAAGCAGAATACACAAATGATCCGTATAGCTGTCATGGCGGTGCCGCTCTCTATATTTTAAGTACTGTTACGTACAAAAGAAGGCCCGACCTTCTTCTCGGCGTACTTGACTGTGAAACAGTGTGGGTCGAACTTAAAAGTGACTTTATTAATGCGGACAACAAAAATCTAATAATAGGTTGTGTATATCGCTCGCCTTCATTGTCTATGAATGATTTCTGCGCCGCGCTTCATGATGTGCTAAATATCCTTGCAGACGAGAATAAAAACGTTATAATTATAGGCGATATTAACATTAACCTCGCAGACAGCTCGTCTGCATACGCCTTACAATATTCAAGTTGTTTGAATAGCTTCGGTTACGAATGCTTAATAAAGGTACCTACGCGGTGCACTAACTATACAGATGGTACAATAATCGATCATGCGCTTTCCAATTTGCTGTCTCCACCAGACGCAGGCGTCCTGTTACAAAATCTAACCGATCACTACCCGATATTTTTACGCTTTCAGAATAATGAAGACTCTGTCAAAGCCACTTACACAAGATGACACTTAACAAAGAAGATTTCATTGATTCACTAAGCCAAGCTGATTGGTCTTCTATAACAGATATGAAAGATCCACAAACGGCCTTCTCGTACTTTATATCGGTACTAAAATCCTATTTTGACTGCCACACCCACAAAGTGAAATGCAAAAAGAAGTTTGCGTCACCACAGAATCCTTGGCTGTCAGATAAGCTTCTAGCCTTGATGCGGAAAGAAGACAATCTGTACAAGAAAACAAAATTACGGCCATTTAACAGCAATTTGACTAAGAGGTACAACAAATTTTCCAACTTTCTTGCTATCGAACTAAAAAAAAGCTACAAAACTTCACTACGAGAAAAAATTATTAGAATGTGGAAGAGACAGTAGTAAGAAATGGAAGATAGTAAATGATTTTTTAAATAGGTGACACAATCGCGATAATTTCAAGGAAATTATTCATAACGACAGAGCTTACACCTCCCCACAAGATATTGCTGATGCTTTTGCAGAATTTTTCTTTAGCAGCGATTCGCATACACCAACGCAATATAACAATTTATTGCGACGCCTACCTCACTCATTCTTTCTTTTTCCAACCACACCACAGGAAATAGAAAACACTATAAGAAATGTAAAAACAACAAGTGCAGGACTTGGTAATATGCATTCAAATCACATCAAGCTAATTGCCCACCTAATCTCAGTTGTTCTCGCAGGTATTATTAACCTATTATTTAAGACTAGAACCTTCCCACAAGAACTAAAACAAGGTAGAATTACTCCTGTATTTAAAAAGCGTGACCGTGCCTTGATTACTAATTATAGGCCCATTTGCATTCTACCCTTCTTTAGCAAAGTTATTGAACGGCTGGTATAAAAGCGCCTAACTAATTACATATCTGAATTTAGTATTCTTTCACCACTCCAATGCGGCTTCCGCAAGGGCTATTCAACCGAACTTGCTCTTATCGCCCTAACTGAACAATTAAAGATGGCAATCGATAAGGGAATGTATGCTGGATCAGTGTTCGTGGATCTAACTAAAGCCTTTGATAAAATTAACCACCACATTTTATCCTTCAAACTTGAATCTATCGGAATAACAGGCCCTGCATTAACTTTGATACAATATTACTTAAAAGACAGAACACAAAAAGTTAGAATTAATGGTGTTCTTTCTATATGAATGACAACAAACATGGGTGTACCTCAGGGATCCATACTTGGCCCACTCTTGTTTTTAATATATGTTAACGACCTGCCTGATTGCCTGCTTTATTCTAACTGCATTCTTTATGCTGACGACACAACTCTCTTTAACTCTGACATTTGTGTAGGGAACCTAGTTTCTAAACTTAATACCGACTTAAACAACGTGTTAAATTGGTGCAATATTAACCAGCTCAATATAAACTCGTCTAAAACTAAATTTGTTTTATTCACGTCCCATCAACGCTCATCCGCATTCATTCCTTCGCTCTACCTTAGTAATAATCTTATCCCGTGTAGTACTTCCTGTAACTACTTGAGTGTAGCACTTGATACTAACCTTAAATTTTCATCAACACATAGCCAATGTTACGCAGAGGGCAACATATGGAATAAGGACACCTTTAAAAGCTCGGTATGTGTTTAACCAGGAAACACTACTCTCTTTATACTACTCATTTATCCATTTACATATAAAATATTGCATTGCATGCTGAGGCAATACGTATCATACCCACTTACAATCATTACAAGTGCTACAAAACCAGGCTGTTAGATTACATTTAGTCCTAACCATTTCAATTCCAAATACTTATTACATAACTATAATATTCTTACTGTGGACGAGCTTATTAACTTTAGTCTTGGTACGTTTTTTATATCGACAAGTAGAAAACGCTTACCGCAACAGTATGATACCTCAGTCTTGTCTAATGAATACTAATCTTACGCAATTTGCATTAAACAATAACTTTATTCTTCCCAAGGTTCGCACAAATTATGGTAAGCAGAGTGTCCACTTTTCGTCCGTTTCCTTCTGGAACACACTACCTCCTACTATCAAGTCACGTAAATCATTTCAATTTCAACGACAATAAAAGACCGCATTTTATCATCTGCAACCACTTAGATAAGCATTTTTTCGCCTCCAAACGTACGTTTGGTTACGCAACGCAAATTTAAGTTCATTTGGTTAGGTCTCATTATCCATTTACTTTCACAATGGTGTTATAGTTCTGTGATAAGTCGAATGTAATAATAATTATTATACTATTTAATAGCATGTATGCAGCTGATTTGTTTAGTACTGCCAAACCTAAAACAATACTAAGTTTGTTATCCTTTGAATATTTTACGCTTTTTGTTGCAACTGTTGTTGTTTATATTGTTACTTATTCACTGTACAGGAGGTCCCATTACAGTCTTTGACCTCAGGAGCTCCTCCTGTATGCTATTGCCTTGTACTATATCCTGTCTATTAATAATAAAACCTCATTCAAGAATGAATACATCAGTCAAACCCCGGCCCTCAGTCCCGGGCAGCTGCGAAGCAACTGACCATGGCGGCTCTCAGGAACGGTAGAAGCCTAAAAGCAGTAAAGAAGAAACTAGGAATAGGCAAGAATCAGATGTATGCGTTAAGAGGGAAAACCGGCAATATCATTACTAATATGGATAAGATAGTTGAAGTGGCTGAGGAGTTCTATAGAGATTTATGCAGTACCAGTGGCACCTCCGACGATAATGGAAGAGGGAATAGTCTAGAGGAATTTGAAATCCCACAAGCAACGCCGGAAGAAGTAAAGAAAGCCTTTGGAGCTATGGAAAAAGGGAAGGCAGCTGGGGAGGATCAGGTAACAGCAGATTTGTTGGAGAATGGTGGGCAGAGTGTTATAGAAAAACTGGCCACCCTGTATAAGCAATGCCTCATTACCTCAAGTGTACCAGAATTTTGGAAGAACGCCAACATAATCCATAAGAAAGGGGACGCCAAAGACTTGAAAAATTATAGACCAATCAGCTTACTGTCCGTTGCCTACAAAGTATCTGCTAAGGACCAGGTAGGATTTCGTAAAGGCTGCTCAACAATAGACCACATTCATACTATCAATCAGGTGATAGAGAAATGTGCGGAATATAACCAACCCTTATATATAGCTTTCATTGATTACGAGAAAGCATTTGATTCAGTCGAAACCTCAGCAGTCATCCAGGCATTACGGAATCAGGGTGTAGACGAGCCGTATGTAAAAATAGTGAAATATATATATAGCGGCTTCACAGCCACCGTAGTCCTCCATAAAGAAAGCCACAAAATCCCATTAAAGAAGGGCGTCAGACAGGGAGATACGACCTCTCCAATACTATTCACAGCGTGTTTACAGGAGGTATTCAGAGACCTGGATTGGGAAGAATTGTGGATAGGAGTTAATGGACAATACCTTAGTAACTTGCGATTCGCTGATGATATTTCCTTGCTTAGTAACTCAGTGGACCAACTGCAATGCATGCTCACTGACCTGGAGAGGCAAAGCAGAAGAGTGGGTCTAAAAATTACAGCAGATGTGCAGAAAACTAAAGTAATGTTTAACAGTCTCGGAAGAGAACAGCAGTTTACGATAGGTATCAAGGCACTGGAAGGGGTAAGAGAATACATCTACTTAGGGCAGATAGTCACCACGGACCCGGATCATGAGACGGAAATAATCAGAAGAATAAGAATGGGCTGGGGTGCGTTTGGCAGGCATTCTCAGATCATGAACAGCAGGTTGCTATTATCCCTCAAAAGAAAAGTGTATAATAGCTGTGTCTTACCAGTACTCACCTACGGGGCAGAAACCTGGAGGCTTACGAAAAGGGTTCTGCTTAAATTGTGGACGACCCAACGAGCTATGGAAAGAAGAATGATGGGTGTAACGTTAAGGGATAAGAAAAGAGCAGATTGGGTGAGGGAACAAACGCGACTTAATGACCTCTTAGTTGAAATCAAGAAAAAGAAATGGGCATGGGCAGGACATAAAAGGAGGAGGGTAGATAACCTATGGTCATTAAGGGTTACGGACTGGATTCTAAGAGAAGGGAAGCGTAGCAGGGGGAGGCAGAAAGTTAGGTGGGCGCATCAGATGAAGAAGTTTGCAGGGACAACATGGCCACAATTAGCGCATGATCGGGGTAGTTGGAGAAGTATGGGAGAGGCCTTTGCCCTGCAGTGGACGTAGCCAGGCTGCTGCTGCTGATGATGATGACACTTGTACGGGCTTGCGGGTGTGTTCGTTATGTTTGGGCTGTAATGGCCTGTACAGTTTTATTAGGCTGCGATTACAGGGATGGCCTCAGGTATACAGGGGCACTGCGAGCCCTCTCAAAATAAACCCAGACATTCCGCATGTCGCGTTCAGAAATCATGTCGCGAACAATAATACTAATTAACATTAAGATATTATAAAATCCAACTCACTCGAGTTTGAGACGAAGTTTGGACATTATAATTTCTTGCACATCTTTGGAGACGACTGAATTTCTTAATATCATAAAATAGAAACAACCAAACCCTGGTCGACGTCGTGGAGTACAGCGCTCGTCCGAGTCCACCACGCACAACGCATGTGGTAGTCAATGGCACGATTCGCGTCTAATTCGCGAAGAAAGTAACTTTTTTTCTCCCTAAATTTTTGGCACCACACCCGAGCTATACAGATAGTTTAGTTCGCGCGAGTGTACTATAAGTTTCCGCATGTTTTTAATAAAAAAAGATAAATTGAAAAAAGGCGGGGTGCCTTCAACCCCGTTAAATTGTATCGTTATCCGTGCTTAAGATAAATGTTCTCACAGATGAGCACTATACACCCTCACGTTCTTGAGGGGTACTGGAAGCTTCTGCGTTGTCGGCGCTCCTCGATGTCGTTTAGCACGCCAGTTGCCCCGTGTCGCTGTGACGTGCACGCTGATGTCCGCTCGTTCTGATGCTAACCTTTCAGAACTCGTTAGCCAAAGGACAACCAAAGAACATCATGGCGAAAGCCCCACCTCCGTGGTGCACTGTGCCAAAGAGCGAATGGGAATAAGCAAGAGGCACGGCAAAGTATTGTAAAAAGACATCCTTTATTTCCTTCTTGCGCTCAGTGAAAGATATACTATAAAGATGTCGCTTTGGGCAGGCACGCACACACATACGAGCGCACACTCGCACACGCACGCAAGGTACAAAGTTCTCGATAAAGGTTTTCAATAGATTAGCATATATTACATACTTTGGAGCCACGGCGCGTGGCTCGCCTATTTCGAAGTCTCTGTCCATGGAACCCGGCACCACGACAGGATCGGGATGGCTTCGTAAATGTATCTCGCTTTGTTCTTCAGATCTCAGGAGTACACCGTCATCAAGATCATCTGCGAATGAATATCGGAAGGAAAGGTAAGAACGCACTCATCCAAAAATTAACGACATTGTTGGCGTCAGTTGGTTGACCTGATTGAGCGCAGTCGTCGTGCTTCTACATTCCTTGTGCGTACAGCAGCGCCACCATATATCCGAGGGTGGTTTTCACTCCACATTTAGCTTTAGCTTACTTTAGCGCTCACTACACAGTTTAGCCAAAAGTTGTGTCTCTAAAAGCAAACGAAAAAAAAAGCGTTTTTATATCTCTGATAAACTAGATCATCCCCATTATGCCGTGTTTACATTTCTCAACGATTTATAAAGGAAACCTGCGGATATAATGCTTGCAAATATACTGGGTAGCGAAAGCCTCCTGTGCACTGTACGGAAAACGTCCAGTGCCGTTTTTTTTTTTTCGGGGGAATGTACTAAGAATTAGTTGCTAATCTCCTCCCTTTTCGAAATTAGGTAATATTTGGGGGGGGGGGGGGTGTCGTCTCGTTTTTCTCTTGTTTGGCTACTTTGTAAGAGACCCGCCTGATGGCTTAATCGTTATGGCGTCGTGCGTCTGAGCCCGAGGTCGCGGACTCGATTGCCTTTCGCGCCGGCTGCATTTCGGTGGGGGTGAAATGCAATAACGCTTCTGTACTTAGATTTTCGTGCTCCTCAAAGAACTCCCCACGGGGTCAAAAATTAATTCAATGTCTCCCACTTCGGCAAGTGCCTCATAATCATATCGTGGGATATTAATATATCCCTTATTTAGTGCTGCTAGAATGGCCAGGCCAACTCACCTCTTCCAGGGAGATGGTGTTCTCCTTGAGCTTCTTTTCCACTTGACTGTACCTGTCTGCGAACGATGACAATAAATAAATAACTAACTAACTAAATAAATAAATAAATAAATATCCAACTGCTCAGTTAGCAATAAGACGTCAAGGTTTAAGCGTATTGTCTTGCGTATATTAGAAATATTGAATACTTATCGAGTAGTCCCTGCCACTCAATTCATATTCGATTCGAGAACTCACTATTCGAACTTGTCGAATATTCGTTTCGGTCGAATATATAGAGGATAGAAACATTTAATGGGGGTGGTCTTGATGGTGACAAAACGACGCCTTTGAGGACTGTTCCGAATTATTCTGCTGTAGGATAGTTGCGGTTAATGCTTAAGGTCACTACTTGCTGAACAAACGCACGGGGCAGATAACGTCTGCTCAATAATTTTCAGTCATTCAATGAGAATGGCTTGCCTTTATAGGCAGCCTATATATGAATTTGTTACCTGGCCAGTCACGCCTGTGTCTGCATCCCTTTAAAACAATGGGCGATGTTGCAGTCTCACATTTCTCTCCTTCAGCGAACGCGGCACTGTCCGTGGATCTGGTAACATGCTGTTACATTGTTTCTTTACTGCCATTACCATGATGCTCAGGCAATTGAAAGCAGTTGTATATCATTTACAAACTCTTCTGTAGTCCGGACCTCTACTTGTGAACTATGTTACACAACCGTGTCAATGTATTATTGTCTGATTTCTTTTTTTTTTTACCAACTCAACTCGGCGCGAACTTCGTATTCCATGTTGCTTTAAAAATGTTAAAATATTCGATATTCGGTGGTCGTATGTTTCGAATATTCACTTCCGATTCGATAAAAAAATTTCACTATTCGAACACCCCTTTATTACGACTTGCGCTGACGTAATTCGGACTGCGCAACTTACCATGAGCCAGGTACAGCTTGACTAGAGCTCCGATGAAAGCCTCCGCTGTGATGGTGCAGTCTTTGGTGTAGCGGATGACCAAGCATTCCAGTACCTTGTTGCTCACCGTGATCCCTGCGCGTGTTGAGTTCACACGATAAAGGAAAGCACGCAGCGGACCGGCACTCATCTTAAGCACCTAACACTCTTGCTGAGTAATCCCGCCTGTCGTACATATTCAAAACTCAATACAAATACAATACAGATTCAATGCACATTCAAAACTGTTTACCTTCGTGTGACACTCTCGCTTCAAGCAAACTGTAGATCAACGGTATCATTGGACGACTATTTTTAAGACTACGTCTGTAATTATGGCTATCTCGTTAAGACATACGTCGTTCCGTTACTCTTCAAAAAACTTTGTTGGGCCTTGTTTCGCTCCCCGTCTTTTTCTGCGATATAAATTTGGCATGTTGAAGTTAACCCGCCGCAAACATTTATGGAAAACACAAAAACGTTGGATAAAGAGTGACTTTTCACTGTTCCTTTTTTGTTTCCTCTTCGCTACGCTTTCTTGTTATTTGTTGTTGCGATATTGTGAAATGCTGTCTTGTGTGATATTAGGCGTTATGCATTATGATCATTGTTTGTGCACTGTTTGAAATAGGCGTTCTTTCCAGGACACACCGTGCAAACACGACGGTGTCTGGCATGGCACGATTGAATAAAAATATTTTCTTCCTATCATCATCATCATCATAATCATCATCATCGTTATTATTATTATTATTATTATTATTATTATTATTATTATTATTATTATTATTATTATTATTATTATTATTATTATTATTATTATTATTATTATTATTATTATTATTATCTTGTGAATTAACACTGCTTTATAGGTTCCCTGAGCATGTTCTGTTCGGGCAGCTATTTAAGAAAGCTCGCGTTATTCTTTTTATTTAATTTATTGTACCTTCAGGGCGTTACTGCGTTAGTGAGGACGTGGAGTGGAAGAAATGTAAAAAAAAAAGGAAACAAAGCGAAGTGCACGAACGGCCGTTTTCAAAACGAGAACAGTTATGCGCATACTGTGTATTTAAGCGACGACTGTCTTTCATTATTTAAAACAGAAAATTTGAGACAGAATAATAATTCTTTGAAAGACGAGGGTCGGCATTCCCAAGAATGTAATTGCGCTAAACTTGTGCGTAAGAGAAAGTGCCAGTCAATCGCTATGTCGGACATATTATTGAAGGCGGCCGGTCAATGGTAAACAACACTCCCGAACGAAAAGATTTGTGAAGGAATTTAGCGAAATATTCGCAACAAGGGAGGACAAAAGAAAACTCTCTGTCGGATCATTTAGCAGTTTAATGAACTAAGATTCGTTATTTACCTATTAATTGTCAAACTTACACCGGCAAGGCCAATTGAACGTTTATGGCTATAATGACGAGCTCATGACTCATGACTTATGACTTTTATAACGAACCAAAAACTGTTGCGAAAATTTTGCGAAAATCACTCGAATCGGGTTGTTATCATACGGTGAAAGTCTCATCACAATTTACGTGCGGGGCGACATGAATTATTGTACGTGTCTCGCACTGATCTACTTCAAGCCGAACCACTTTCGGACTTCCCGTCGTAGATCATTCAGTGCCTTTTCTGTACCCCCCGAGGCCACACAGAAGAAATCCACGCGGTCATTAGGGGCTTCGGCGTACTTGGAATATTTACTCTATTATAGCAGCCATGCTTCTGGTGACAAAGATCACCAGTCGCTTACCTGCCTCCCACAAAAGCGGCCTCAGGTTGAAGCTGCTTGTTCGCCCTTTGTGCGGCCGGTCAAACTTTACGAAGACGCCCTGCATGTGGAAGAAGAAAAAAACGAAAGGCAGAGAACATGGGTTAATGCGGCGGCAGTCACGAGACCAAAGCGCCGCTAATGGAGAGAGCCGCCCCCCATACGCACCCGCCAAAAGTGCAGCATACTCAGGATTAAGGGCACGTCCTTGATGCTGATCTTTCCGTTTATGACGGGCTGGTGTCCGGTTAAGGCTTGGTAGCAGGGAGCAAACTTTCATCGCAACATCCATGAATGTCAGTAAGATAGACTCTCACACAGGTATAGGCCTCACACGCAACGCGAGTCAAGCACCCGTGTTCTTCCCTCTTTCTATGTGTGCGCATTGGTTAGCGCTAATTGCATCCAACGGTTACGCCAGACCAACTAGCCCGACAGTTCCAGCCTCCAATATTTTTACACCCTAAGATGATACCGGCGCACAGTAACAGTGTTTCTTCTTCCGCCATTTTAAGTTCCTTTTACATCGGTTGGTATCGTGTTGATATCATTAATTGGTTGCGTACAAATATTTTTTTTTTCACAAGCACCGATGACAATTAATTACGGCATACATGTCAGTCGGTCACAGTTGTCCACTTATCAGTCGGTTATTATTGTTACTTTTTAATTCTTTTTTGACAAAAAGGTGCTTGATCGTAACAATTGCCGTCACATGTGACAAAGCACTACCGCCAGTTTCGTTATATTGCATAAGAATACATCGCATTTATGGCGCGAGTTACCCCCGTCGTCTACGAAGGAGTGGTGTAATGTTACCCAAAGAACTATAACAAAAGCAAGATAGACCTTACCCCAATCGATACCTGCTGCTTAAGAATCCCGAAGAACGTCCGTTGCATCATGCCTGCTTCTTGGTGCGTCTAGATTATTGAAAGCACGTGTGAAACTTCGAAGCATGTGCGCAGCGTATATGCGGAATATGAACGTCCGCCAAACTGGATTCACCCGTTAGGTGCTTGCCTGTCTTCGCCTGAGCTTTCGGAGAAAATACGTTGCATACATTTAGTTTCCTGGTGTATCGTTCACTCTTCTTTTTGCTGCTTCGCGCATCAAAGAGAGATAAAAAATACCTCCATACTCCACCAGTTCACGCACTCGTCTGGCAAAAAGAGGAGTGAGAATCCAGTCCTGTGAGAGGGCGGGCTATTCCGCTTACCGTATTTCTCTTCAGTCTATACGGCTGATACCGGTTGCGTCTGACGACGTGCATGTGTTTGAGCCAGGAAGGAGCCTATATAAAACTGCAGGCTGCCGCTATAAAAGCTTCTTCTGCTCGCTGCACTGGCGGCGTCCTTGAGATTTGGGCGCCGATATACAGTTCGATCAGCCTGCGGCGTTCTCTCCCTCTCGAGCTTGCGCTGTATAAGTACTCGCAGGAACGAATGACTCTGTGCGCTTCATTACGCACCGCTTTCAGGGTAACTACTTCCGTAGTACGTGCGACACACTACCCAGACAGCCCGCGGATCCAGTATAAAAGGATACATCCTTCAGCATGACGAGGTGCCGGCACAACTCCAGAGTAGGCTTCTCCAGCAGAAGCTGCGTATCTGAAAGGCACAGGTTTTCTGCGCGGAATAAGCACAGCCACCTCCGTGAAGATACTCGCACAGACACGCACCACAGGCATCAATTCAAACGCGAACTCCACAAAAGAAGGCAAATCTGAACATATCTCGCACGCTACTACTTCAAAGAGCAATGTGCAGTGATTTTCTAAGCGTAATGCAGTCCGAAAACCATACAAGTCGAATCTTTGATTACGCTAATAAGCGTTGCGTTGTTAACGCGCAAACAAGCATACGTGATAGCTGACCCCCCCCCCCCCCCCCCCCATCCCATCCCTGTTTTCGAAAACACCTGAGGCAAAGAAGGGTATACAGAAACTTCTTCCAGCCCAGCAATTTATTGGTCGTTGTAGCCGGAATGAGGTGAGGTGAGTAGTACGGTGTGGCAACAACTTTAGTCAAGCACGTATGCAGTGCAACATGCGCTTTTTTTGCAGAATATATTTATATATATCGTTCATAGACAAGCGCTAGAAGAAGTTTAAAGCTGCAAATAAAGAAATGTAAGCTTTCGCTGTAAGAGATTCCACTTGCAGTATTCAAGCCAATGACAGTTGTATCCCACTACACAACCATATAGCGCAAGACCAGTCGTCCCCATCAGTAATGATGATTTTTTGTAAATCTGCGGCATGCTTCCAACAGCAAAGGAGGGGGGGGGGGGGGGTGCTTGAATACAATACTGACTTCTGGCGGTAAGTCTTTACTTTAGAGCACAGGGATGGAGGCGAGGGGCCACAGTTACAGTAAGTGGTGAGTATTACGTTCCAAAGCCATAACTGTAGGCTATGAGGAACGCTGGACTGAAAGGTCGGGAGGAGAATACGGATTAACTTGGACTCATTTTTTTTTTAATTGGCAAAAGCTGGCAGACACGCGTCGAGTTAGCGAACAGAAAAGTACGAACGCTCAGTGGTGCACGAAAACTCACACCCATGGGACGGCAGCTATTTTTTACATTTATTTTATTTTTATTCCATTATTGGGGGAGGGGTTATTTTTGAGGACCCACGGAAGCACAACATAATAAAATTTCTGACAGGCGTTATGACACTCGCATGCACGCTGCGCTGAAGAATGAGAGAGCATGCATTCAGTAACAAGCCACACAACGATCCGGCTCTTGGTCTATTCTTCGAGTCACTTACTTCTGGAGATGGCCCGCAATATCTTGAGCAGCATGTAGGCGTCAAGCTCACATGGTAGCTGCAATAGATGGATGACACAAGACGTCAGTCAAATACGCGTCTAACAAAATTCTCGCCCGTATCTTTTCCCCGAGAATTTTCTACTTGTTACACTACATGACTGGGAATAATGCACAACCACACAGTAATTATTATGCTTGAATATATGACAGCGGCTACAAAAGAAGTTGAAGGAGAGGAAGGGGACCGGTTGGCCACTGCTGTCCCAAAGGAGGCACAAAAATTGCCTGCCTGCTCTTTAGAAAATGAATGAAAGAATGAATCAAGCAAGGAAGGATTAATTCATTAATTAAAGATGTATCGTCTCTGAAGGAGTCACTATACTGAGCAAACCTCAGTCGAGGGTTCCGCTCCTTAGATCGGAAGAGGCAGAAAGAATGTACAGAAAGAACAAAGACAGGAAGAAAGGACGAGCTAACACGTCGTAACGGCTACAGCAAAACTACCGCTTTAGCTAAACTGCCATCACGGCACTTGTAAAAAATTAAAACAAGAAGTTAGCTCGCCGCCACGCCCAATATTGAAGCGCAAAATGAAAATTGTATTATGTATAAGCTATGCCAATTTAAAAACGCTTTCAGACCGTGGCATGCTCAGCCCAAAGGTAAACATATGGATACTTATGATCACAAAAGTGAAGCTAAGTCACTTGCTGAAGCAAAAAGAAAAAAAAAAGGTGGGGAGGGGGCGGGGCATTTATATACGCGAGGGTCTAGGTAACGTCGAGGCACATAAACTCGATGATGCCAGTCCAAACCACCGACAGTCTCATTTTGTTATCCCAAGAGCTCTTTCAGGAGTGCCGCGTGATGTATGCAATATGCAGAGCACGTACCAATGTCATGTGACCGAGAATATCGTAAAATGCTCAGTGTGCGAAGAAGAGATACCTCAGCCGAGTGCTAATGTTTCAATTCTTCGAAGATATATATATGGGCACGAACTCTAAAACAAGTCTCCTTGTCGAAAGGCTGGCTGCGGGCTTTCCTCACATGCACATGAAGGACAAGATGGACTGCCCGTACAGTCTACCATAGAGTAAAAGCTGGCTCTGGTTAATTATCACTACTTGCAGGACCAAATAAAGTTTTCCATCCATCCATCCATCCATCCATCCATCCATCCCGTAATCGTGAGTGCATGTAAGCGTTATATAGCTACCGGCAAAGCAGAATGGCTGGAGATGGTACTAGCCACAATTTTAAAATGGGTGCAGTGCGTGTTCGCAACGGCACACCACACCACACCACACTGCACCACGTCATACAGTGCACTGGCCCATATGGACGCAATAGTTTCCTGTCACAGACAGAACCTCACTGCAAGTCTCGTTCGGTCAAAAGCCATTCACGGCGCGCCGGACGCTGCCGGTTTGGACGCTGCCGGACGCGCCGCGGAACTCGCAATCCGCTGGCGCTGAAAAGAGCACTCAGCGCCAGAAGATGGCAATCAAGTGTATAGTGCCATGTATCTGCCTTTTGAGCGTCGCCTATTGGAAATGACAAATAAAACTTCAGCGTAGTAGAAGTTACAGCTTGAGTGATATCGTGAACAAACATTAGGAAGAACTCGAAAGCAATATTTTTTGTAACCTGTTTGGGAAGTAACTAGCGTATATGTAATGCGATCTTGTCTGGTTGCCTGCATGATCTGCGTTTGTTCTGGCAACTTGCCCGGATGTTCTCCTTTGAGTGCCCGGATAACGGCTGGCTTTTGGCTCGAGGTCACTTGAATGTCGCCGATTACGGCAGCTAAAAGCATTTCATGCTTAAAAACAAATTTCCTCTGAAAATATTTGCGCGCACTCATCGGCACTCCCCAATGGACAACTGCCCTCGTTCATTTTTTAGGTTGCTAGTGGAATAGCAGGCCGTATAAGTGCAGAGAACCGACAATGTTATGAGCAAACGATACGTACCTTGTGCGCTAGCTTGGAAAACATGGCAGGTCCTTTTGGCTGCGAGAAATATAAAAGGAGATGACAGACGTCAACTTACTTTCGTGGTAGAAATTATGACACAGCTTCATCAAGATATCAAGCTAAGAATTTGGCTACTGGGTTGTGTGAAAAGTAATCAACCTTGCAGCTCCTAATAAGTAACCAGAATGATACATGCCTTGCATTAATTTAACCTGGGGGCGTGAAAGGTATTCTGCAAGTGTCCACTTAGTGTCCATTTCGTCTGCTGCTGAAGCGCTGATTGGCTGGGCTAGGTTACGCGTCAGAAGGAGGCTGGCGCCCCCAGCCAATCAGTGCTTTAGCAGCAGACGAAATGGACATGTCCACTAAGTGGACACTTACAGAGTACCCCCCCCCCCCACCCCCTTTACCCCTACCCGCAATGACAAGTTCTCCGGATGCCGCTCGAAGAGCCAGCGTCACTGAGCTGCCTTAGGGCGAGATGTTTAAAGGATGACGTTCGTTCCGCAGTGGTATCTATTATGAGGACTTAGAAACTAACAATCGCGGCAATGGCGCCGCGTTGTCACTAAAACACTGTGGCGTCTTTCTCCATTTTGAGTACAATATGTCATAATTTTCGGTTATTCATATTGGCAAAACGAGGCTAAAAGACATCCCCCGAAGTGGAAATGTTTTGTCGGCGCTCAGATATTCCATGTTTCTCATATTCCCTAAAGAAATATAGTATATCGACAAAAATCGCACATGAAACTCCGACAATAATGACAACGTTACAAAACGGCACACAAGAAGGAGGTCATCGCACACCAGCTCTGCGGCCAAAGTTCAGTGGAGCTCCGTACGACGAGACTATTGCGACCACTGGAACGGATCGTAATAATGACCCGAGAACCCGTACCCAAGCCAGCCAGCGGGGTAAGCTTGGCCCCGTCCCGCACCTAATGACCTTCGATTCGGACAGGTGGACTATGCATTACAAAGCCGGACTTGGGCACGACAGTGATTGTTTACTGCAAGCGATACTGCTCTAGATACCGATGATGATGATGATGTGTGGTGTTTTGTGGCGCAAGGGCCAGGTTTGGCCAAAGAGCGCCATGACAAGGGGTAGCGTTAACGATGTATTATGGAAGATGTGACTTGGCTGTGAAGTGGCCTAAAAATAGTCGCTGTAAATGTGTAAAATCTATGTACTATAAAATTATGGCGATGACTAATGACGAATACTATGAACATTAAAATCCATCGTAGAAGAATGATGCAAAATAAAAATATATAGGATGGTAAAATTACTTGGAGCACTGCTGCCTCGCCAGAGCCCTTGAAACATAAGGGCCTAGAGGCATGTGCTATACTAAAGAGCTATCGCAGCGGCATCCTCTGAAGAGATGACCCGCTACGAACATGTGGTGCTGAAAACATGCAAGACAACATCTTTCAGAAAACTTAGGACTGCGTTGGTGTCAAGTAAAGGTTCTGGGCCGAGTAGCATTACGGGATGTAGGGGGATGTGCTGCCGGTATGCTAGGGAAAAATGTTTCCTTCTTTCAGATTCGGCTGCCCGACACTCCAGGAGGACGTGGAGGACGGTCAGCCTCTCCCCGCATCTACCACAGGTTGGAGGATCATTTCCAGTGAGTAGAAAGTTATGCGTGCCAAACGTGTGTCCTATTCTGAGATACCGAGATTCTTACTGCGCGTAATATAGGACTACGCTGTCCCTGCCTCTGTACTCTGCCAACTATCACCGAAACTACGATTTTTCGTTGGCATCGATGCCCGTTGACGCTGGCCGTAGATAATATAATAATTTTAAGAAATACCCTATGGCGCCAGCACCATTACAATAAATGCTGAAAACTGCACCTGCACGCCGTTTTCTACAGACTCCGCCGTCTCACCACCTAAATGTACTGAACTGCTGGCAAATGGTAAGATTGCAGGCACAGGGACAGCACCTATATGGCTCGCATCGTTCTCGTGCATGTTTTGCAATGACTAACGTGGCCCCTCCGCAGTGTTACAGGAAGGGAGGTCAGCAGCACGTAAAAAGAAAATGTATAAAAAATAAATGTGGCGTTCCTGGACCTGTACTGAGCCCTAAACGTAATGTTTTTGTGACACCCGCCGCGGTATAGCGCAGTGACATGGCCTTGCGCTGCTGAGTTCTAGGTTGCGGGTTCGATCCCGGCCGCGGTGACCGCACTTCGAAGGGGGGACAAAATGCAATAACGCTCGTGTGCTTAGGTTTAGGAGCATGGTGAACAACCCTAGGTGGTCAAAATCAATCCGGAGTCTTCCACTACCGCGTACCCCTTCATCAGATTGTCGATTTCGCGCGTATATTATAAACCCCATAATGTTTGTTTTTAGTGACGTTAGTTAGTGAGCTGTTTCCCCTATAGCAATGCACTCACGTGGCTGCAGGCAACATTTCAGAGAATGCTTGACTAGAACACATCAGTCTGCCCACCGGTTCTGTGTAGCTGGTGAGACCCGCTGCTGTAGAGCCTTCCTTAGCCAAACTCCCGTCTAGATATAGCGATGGCCCGCGCCACGAGACAGCGCTATTGTTGCATGACAAGCATTTAACCAATCACACGCGTGTGTTGGTCGGAATCCTTTTGTGCGACACAAGCGTATTGTGCAGCACACGCCCATTCGACGCGTCTCCTACCTCGGTGGTCTTGAAATGGCAATAGAGACGCACATGCGGAGTTTTGATAATTCGCGTAAGAGTGCACGCAGAATACTCACATGACCGGTGGTCCCATTCTTTGTCAAGCTCAAGTTGCGGTAGATTAGGTTGTCGTCGTTGACTTCCCTGCAATATAAGTGAGTGTGAGACGCCGAAATAATAACGTCGAGATTATATCGGGGGAAAAAAAACGCACTGCAGCGACTACTCCGGCTCTGAAATCATTTACTGCTACAGCAGCAGGCTCTCACTGCGGACACCGCCGTCTTCCCAAGAACAACTTCTTTGTGCTGCGTACATGTCATTTTCGTCCACTGCCGTGGCCTTCAAAATACATGCGCCAACGCCATCACTCCAATAGTCTGCACAGTGCACAAAACCCCGCGCAAATTGCCAAGCGCGATTGTTGCGCTACAGCTAAGTGGTTAGCGTGTCCGGCTCGCAACTGAACACTGCCGCAGGTGGCATAATTTGAACCCCAAGCGGTGATGGCCGGCAATATTCAGTGTAACAGAACGAGCAGACGGACGCAACAAATGCAGCTTCGGGCTCTTATAGCTGCTGTCGCAGTTAAAAAGAAGAATGACCTTGCTTTTGGCAATTATGTAATATTTTCACTGATGTCATCGCTCACACGCTTCTTATATTTTCTCACTTTATATTTTCGGGCCAAGAAAAATAGAACACGGTAACAAACGAAGTCACTTAAAATGAGGACTGATGCTCTTTGTCTTTGGACTGAGGCTCTATGTCCCCAGTTTTCATTTGGCTAAGGCTCTTAACTACGAAAACGCAGAATTGTTACCCTGCCTCAGAGGGCCACGTTATGGGGTAAGAACGCAAAAACGGCCGTGTGCCCAAATGTGGTCAATGTGTTCCAAATTCTTTCAACATGCGATGTAATACGGGTGATTGTCGTCGCTTTTACGACTTCGGCATATTCATATTACACTACGAGGCAAGAATTATACAGATAATCATAAAAATTAGACGAACTATCTCTTTAACCGAGAAAGTCAGGTGATCAATATCAATGCGGCCTCTGAAACCCGTCGTCCGGTGAGTTCATAATCACTTGCTAAAAGCTAACGCTGCTAATTTTTTCGCAGTAATGAATTCTAACCAATGGACGACTTGCAGAATGGTGCACGTCCGCTTCCATGCAGAGGCAGTACTACAAAATCTGGCTGGAAAACGAAGCATAAGTTTGACTGCGCGTTTCGGCGAATTAAGTTCGAGTTCTGGCACAGATGAAGTGCTTTTGCTTTGTTCTTGTAAATACTAGGGCGCTATAACGTAAAACTATTCCAAACTTTTCTATTCCAATTCTGGTATCAGCCCTCCACGATTGGTCAAAAACTTTTTTCGGCCACCCCCACCTCACCTGTCTGTCACGCGACGTCACGAAAATCGCGATACCTCCCCACTTGATATGATGTGTACTCACTGATTATGCATGATTTGACAGAAAAAAGAAAAACTGTTATTTCTGATTCGACCACTTTTCGCCATTAGCCCTCGCCTATTGGTAAAAAGTTTTCGGGCTGCACCCACTTCACCTGCCTGTCACGCGACGTCACAAAACCGCAAGAACTCACCGCGTCAAAGTGACGTGTGCGCGATAAAGATGCATTAATATGCCGAACAAAACTGAATTTACTTCGGAATAGCCGCAGGCTGCCCCGTTCCGAAAGGAATAGAAGGTGGCTGCCGCCGATCGCTCAGACGCTGGCTACTCGCACCTGCCGGAGAGCATGTGTGTATTTGCGTATAATAAAGCTTCTTGCGTGGCCGTGTAACGTCTTCGAGCACTTTCGGCACGTTTACCCCCTCATTCTGCCAACTCTTCTTTGCTGAGGGTCCGTTTTAGCATCATTCTGGAGCTTCCGTTGCATGCCGCCGCAATTTTCGACCAGCCACCGCAAGCTAAGTAAGGGAAAGCCGACCAATCGTAGACGCCGGCACTACCCTCCTCGTCCGGTTATCGATTTTCAGTGCAGTGGCTCGGCCCCATCGAATCTCTCTCCACTTGAGCGTTCTCCTCGCCTCTTGTCAGCCAATTAGATACGACAAGCCGCTCAGTCTAGGCAATGTTATTCGTTTTTCATGCAAACAAAAGTGACCTCCTATGAACGAGGAGAGCGTTTGATTGGTCTGTTCAGAGAACCCTGCGGGCGACCGCCCGGTGCTTTCGTTGGCGGTTACGCAAATTTGACGTCAGGAGATTGGAATAGAAACATATTGGAACAGTTTTACGTTATAGGGCCCCTAGGCTTACAAAATAAAAGCTGCGTGTTCCTGACGAAAGTGTTATCTTCGTATGGATATCGATGACGTGATCAACAATAAAATTCGCTAAGACGTTGATAGTTCATTCTAAAACCAGTAACACAAAGGCACACGTGGACCATGTATCTGTGAGGCAAGATGAGCTGTCTTAAGAAACTTTGGTTGGAAAATACCTTTTTGTTCGCTTCAGCTCAGCAGACGAGTCATGTGGCAATTTCCGTCTCACCACGCGTCGGGCGTGCATGAAGCGAAGGAGATCGCGGCTCGACATAGAAGATCGCTCGCGCTCGCGATACGGCATGAGGCGGGGACAATCACGTTAGTATATGGGCAGTCTGCTGTAGGCGCATACTTCTACACGTCCCGACGGCGCTTCATCACTCAGTTATCGCGTTAGGCGTGTCTCAAACACGCGGTCAAGGCAGCTCTTGTACGCAGCCTGTGTGGCACCGTTCGAATGTTTAACCCTCCCGACTAGGTCACGCGAAATATGGGTAAATCCTAGCCTTCGAGTACGCCACTGCGCATGCGGCCCGCACTTCAGTTGTGCAGCGTCTACACGACTTTGATCCCTGGCACGGTTAGTGACGGAGCGCCCGCCCGCATGCATTGCTGTGCGCACCATTTGCGCTCAGACTGGACGAAGCCACCTCTTGTTTCCGTAACCACCGCATCACGGCCGCACATTTTCTTGTTTGCGCTTTTACCCTGCAGTCTTTCTATCAATGGCGCCGTTTGTTGCGATGGTTCAATGCGTATACGTGAACCTCACCAGTCTAACCCGTTCGCCCCAACGTAACCGAATTGCCGAATTGTAAACAGTCGCGGATGACATACAAGAGAAAAAAAAAAAACTGGGATGCAGCAGTCGGGTATACACAGTCACGTACAACCCGCTATTCCGTTACCCATCCTGAACCGACAAAGCGGCATAACGGCCGCCGCCGGTCAACGAATGTTCCCCGTGGACGTAACGGGAAATATATCCTTTAGTACGCTCCTCGTGGCCGAGCCGAGAACATTACCGTGTCCGCGCGTATACTCGGCGTAACGACCTTAGCACGCTCGCGCAGTCGGCGCGGGTCGAGGAACACATTACGCCAGCTATGCGCCGCGTGTCCGGACGCCCCAGATAGAAGAGCTCCCCCACACATGACGACGCACCACACGTTACTGTGCTCGTCGGTGAAGATGCGCAGCAGGAAACGCGTCTCGCAGTTGGGCGCACTGGTGCAGGGCAGCACGATGTAGTCGCCGGCGGGCAGCGTGAAGAAGGTGACCGTCTCGCGCGTCGTCGTGTGCACCGTGACGTCCAAGGGCCGATGCGTGGCCACGAACTGCGTCGTCAGCCGCGTCAGGTTCGCCGGGATCTGCGGGGCAAGTAGATGCGGGCGTCACTAAAGCAAACAAGCAAGGACAACCCTGGTGCACATCTCGTTTGGAAGCGCAACGCGCTCGATCGGTAGAGTGTTACATTGCAAAGCAGTAACCAGGCTGTGAGGACTGCCTCAGCCAAAGGGCTCTGGATTATTTTCGACTACTTATTTCGAAACAATGCAGTTGGGCCATTGCTATTCCGCTACTTTTCGCGCTCTGTCATTGGCCTCTAGCAGTGCTCTACCTATTCGGTCCCCGAGGGACCGCTTGAACAAAGCTTTCTGCAAAAGGGAAGCGACGTTGGGCTAGTTGGGTCATCTTGGAAAGCGCGGGAACAGCGCAAGAAATGAGCACGGAAACCACAAAAGCGCTCGTGTGGTGTCTGGTCTCCGTTCTCGTTTTTTGCACGGTTCCCACGCTTTCTTAGATGCTGTTTAACCGTAAGTAAATTTAACCTAGCCTTTTCTTCACCTTTCTGTCGCAATAGCCGAAAAGTGATATTGAAAAATAGTTGGATACGTCACTCGAAGCGTAGTGTTGATCTCAACCTTGTGAATTTCTAGGGTCAAGTGGAGCGCGTAGCAGCGCAGTGGTTAGGATCACGCGTTTTAGCCAGGTGGTGTACTATCATTATTTACAGGCTACAACGTAACTCACGCTAGAGTACAAATGCAAATGGGGAAATCTTTGGCGTCTCGAGTTACGATAAAGGGACAGTAAAAAGAAATAGGCGAGTTAGCAGTGGTTGAGATCGAAGACAAGCTAGATCTTCCGGTGCCCATTAGTGTATCGTGTGGTTTGTTGTTCCATGCTTCTCTATGCTTGTTATTCGTGAGGAAAGAAATGCTCGCCCAAAAGATATTGTCTTGATTTCTTCGACGTTCAACCGCTGTTGAGTCACCTTAACTTCATGTATACACCACGGTATACCCTGCTCTTACATACCATCTTACGCTTACGTAGAGTCCATTACCTAACCTTTACTTTTCTTTGCTTTTCTTTCTGTCTTTTTATACTGCTTTATCTCCGGGATCGGCACACATTTTTTCATTTAATAAAGCCACACTTCCGGTTCCGGTTTTAGGCACTCGCAGTTTGAACGAGTGCATATATATTTCATTCCGGTCTTTCTTCTCTAATGGGGCCTTATTATGCATTGCTCAGTACGTAACTCTCGCTAACTTCGTGCATCGTTTTCGTTCCAAGCTTCATTTTGACGCCCTTTTTCGTTGACCTACGTGCAGCAGAAGGACTAAAAGCGTCTAATTTACTAGGAGACAGTGGTTAGACACCCCATTTCCACGAAACCCAAATCCATCTGAACTCGGTAAAGAAGACCACGTCTTCAAAACAATAATTCAAGCTCCATTTATTCTATACGATACCAAACAAGATCGCTCCTACCCCGAGAAGAGGCTTGGTGACCCAGAAAAGACACGAAAAACGAAAGAGCATTGTGGCGCTTCCGCATGCACAAGCTCGTCATGACGTCATGGTTTTTGACGGCGTCTGTTCGGGCCTAGCTAGTTAATTTTTTTTATCCATAAAAACTGAATATAGTAAATTACAAGAAAAAAACAGACTAAACTTAGCAAGTGTCAAGAACATTTACTAAGCCACAACGGCCCAAATCAAAGAGTATACTATGAAATCCATAACGTCACTATGACGTACCACGGATGGGTTTCGGCTCGAAATGAGAAAAAAAAACTTTTACCTTGATTTTCTGTTCTAATAAGCATTCTATTACCGCAAAATTACCAGAAAATAGAGTATTGAAAGAATACTTTGTGAGTTTAACCTGCTTCAGTGTTTCTCTTAGTGTCCCTTTACTGTGCTCATTATATTAAGAATATACGTATACGGCGCTAGTGCATGGGTTGAGGATCCGAGGCACTCAATGGCTGTTTCTGTAAAATGTTTGCAGGAGCGATATTTTTTTAGTACGAGTCATTTCCTGGTACCTATACTGTCGCTTCGTCGTTTCGCGCGTCTCATTTTGAGTAAGGAAAAAAAAACGGAAACATCCATAAAGATATTCGCGTATAGTCGACTCAGAGTGCACCGGCAGCGCATCAAAATTAAGTCGTGTAAGGCAGCAACAAAGCTTTATTTACTTCGGGTATGAACGGGCTGAAACGGTAATAATGTAGCCGCTTTATAGTGTTTATTCACGTCCATTGCGCGATGCAGATTTAAAGGCGTCTTGCTCGTCCTTACAGTGGCCCTGCCAGAGGGCCCCGAAGTGACCACTTGAATACTCCATAACTTAACACGTGACTTCGGAGGATCGAAAAACTATACCAGCAAGATAGTCCTTCGATAGGTTACCCTGCGATAGCCGACCGCCAGTAAGACTGCGCCAATTTTATCCCCAAAGAAATTGACTCAATTCGCATGACGCTTCGTGTATGATGCTGGAAGCGAGCAAAATGGAGGTGTGTTGGGCGCACGTTTCAAAAATTTGCTATGCAGGCGCGTTCGCCCACGCACGTTTCGTCATGTCTGGAATTCACGGCTGATAACTGAATGCTCGCAGCCATTCCTATACGCGTAGCAACAAGTGGTCGTGAGCAGTGGCTAAATAATGCAAACAGAAATGACATTCAAAGTGAACAGATGTCATTTCTTTGTTCATGTGGGATCGAAATAGGCGCTTGAAGTACCACTACGCCTGTGGCTTGGTGTCATCTCAAAACCGCCACAGCGAGCGCTATTGGGGGCGAGCTCCACCACTGGAAAAGCTGGTGTCACCGTCGGCGTGACGTGGCATGAGCGATCACTAGGACACAGCGGCCGCGTCGGCTGCTTCGTAAGCGCTGAAGCGAACTGAAAACTAAAGTTTAATGTCCCCTCTGCGCTGCGGTTCTGATTAAGTGGTGAGGTTTTCCGGCCTTCGGTATCTGCCTGACGACATTTGAAAGCACTATAACAGGTAGTGGCTGCTTTTGGAGGCATGCAGCGTGGTAGGCTACTGCTCGGTGCCGCAGTGCCGGACGTACACAACGGAACCCGGCGTCAGCCTTATTCACACGTAGCCGCAGGACAAGAAGCTGCGTGAAGCTTGGCTCGCGAAACTTAGAACCGGCAAACAGCCATCGGCTACAACTCGGGTATACATCAAGCACAGACGCGAGGAAGATTTCTGCTACGGCGCCGGGACTGCGATGTTTGGTGAGTAGCAGGAAACGCGCACTCAGGCGCTCGCCCGTGCCCGCTGCTCGGCTTATGTCATGACGCTTAATTTGGTCTATGAACTTGTTGATGCTAGATTCTGGCAAGTTCACTGGAATGGAAAGTGAGCGGTAAGAAGCACATTTAAAAAAGCCATGGCACATGGTTATGTTTGTGTTATGAATTAATGTACTGGGTTACGAAAAAGAAGCAGCGGGAAATCGCACGCTGAGAAGACCGATAAACATACAGTGCGACGCAACTTTAGAAGTAGTATTGAAACGTCCAAGAATTTAGAAGAAAAACATTTTTCACTCGTCGCGACGGCACATCAAGTATAAACCCCATGCAAGTGATCTTGCACGCGACAGCGACAAGCGATGCGATGGAGATGGCTGTCGCGTTCGCTCGCCGCCTACGAGTCGTACCCCATGCGAGTGACGACTTCGAGCGACGTCTCCTCGGTGTTGCCGGTTGGGGGCACCAAATACGCGTCGAAACCAGCGTGACGCGTGCTTCATTATATTAGATTTATGTATTTTACTGTAAAAAGCAGCATAAAATATTTCTGAAGGTCTTGCAGTAGGTTATTATCATTGTTTGAATAAAAATTCAATCGTTTGCTTGTTCCGTGCGACAATCGACAGTATTTGAGCGATGTACTTCCAGTTCCGGCTTCGCGCTATAGGCTAGTCGCTCATAGCACTTTCGGGCGTCGAGCGGCAAATTCTTGATTTGCAGAAGCGAGCGATCGAGCGACAAAACCGAGCGATCTGTTTAAGCGACGGCCCGTTTTGTCGCTCGAAGCTGTCGCTTGTCGCCGTCGCGCACAAAGTCGCTTTCATGGGGTTTAGCCTTCACAGTCGCCTTAGACGTCGAAATCTCTATAACGAAATTGTTTTTGAACAGCTCTGATAGCGTCCATGCAACAATGGTTGCTAGTGTACTGTCAAGTGCGCATATGCTGCGGCCTAAAGCTCACGGCACGATGCGAAAACGCGCTCGCAGCGAAAGCAAAACATTGTGCGTGGACATGCATGCAGACGCGCAATCGGTCGCTGCCAACCCGTGCGATCGCTGCACTGAGGCTTCATTCTGTTATGCTCCATTCGCTTATACAGACAGCCCACTATAAGAACATATTTCACGTAGTTTGATCTGAGCATTTGCCTACCTTTCACGCAAGGAGCCGGTTCGGGAGACTCCATCGCGGCGACCGCGCGCAGTGGAGTTCACTGGACTTTTTCGGTAAAGAGACAGTGTCTGTAAATGATTCTGTTCATTCAGTTTGCCCAAGATTATTATATCGACAGTCAAAAGCTTGACTCGTTTTGAGAGTGCTTACATAAATGTCCAGGAGGGCTGCCGCGTGGTGTTTTTATTGAGCGCCTTAAGGCGAAACCTGTGAGGAGCGCGCCGCGTGATCACTCATACACTACGCAAGGGAGGCGCTTCCGACAGATGGCGACTCCGTAAGTCCTCGCCCCCAATACATGAAACAAAAAGGACTGCTTCGTATCCTCAACATAAAATTCAGTCTAAGTTGAGGGGCGCTGATAACCGGTGTCCCTCCGATTAGCTAACGGCTTTAGACAGGGCTTCGCAGAAAAACGAGGACAAATATGGGGACATATGAACGTACAACGAGCATGACAGTAGCTGCGACCAGTTCTTGTACGTGTTCCTTTATTCATCGACGTTTTTACGCGATGCCCTGTCTGAGTTCTCAGAGTATATGACTACTAGTTCAAACCGAGGCTTTATTATAAACGCCTAAAGGGGGAGGGTGTGCTGCTTTAAGTTATATCGTGGCGCAGTCTATAGTTATTGTTTTGGCAGTCGGTCCTTTTAATATTCTTCCCATTCTCTCGCGATACATTACAGGAGCAGGTACCCTCTCACTAAGCTTCTTCTCTTGTTTTTCATATTCACCACAACATTTGGTATGTATATAGACAAACGTGCGTAACTCCTAAATGAAACGGTGATGAGGAGTTCTACTCCGGAAGCTATTTAGCGTATAATAACGAGGCAGGTTGCGTGCTGTCATCCGAGCGACCTGGCACAGAAGCGCCACAGCCGCTCGCGCGTGACGCCAGTGCATCCGAACTTCGCTGTGTGCGGGCTCTGCCGAAAAAGCTCGACAGAGCCCCGCGGGAATGCATGCGATCCTGCACGCGACTATGGCACGCAATTGCTTTTTCTCGTGTCCCCTGGTATAGCACCGCCGACGCGACAGCTTTCATACGTGGTGGCCGGCGTTCAAGGTTGTGCACGCCACCTGCACAAAGCGGGTTAGCTCGCGCCAGCGTGAAATCACGCGACTCGAACGACCGTCGGTTGTTTAGACGATGAGCCGCGTAGGGACACCGAGAAGAAATCCTTCGTTGTCGACGGATGCGCAAACAGGACCGACGAAGAGCCTCCAAGTGGGCAAGTCGAGAGAGTTGACGAGCCTTTGTTCAGACGCTCGCGCTCAACAAGGTTAATTGAAGCACACGACGGACGAAATCGCTCATTTATCTTCTCCGAACCCACGGGGACGTGACTGGGTAACAGCGAACCACGCTTAATGGCGTCGCGGACTCTATCGATGCCTCTAGCGTCGTCGCACTCTGTCAGGTGAACAGATCCGTGATCCCGCTTGACGTGCGAACTAACCTCTATTCGGCGAGCGGAGTTAACACGTATGAGTGCGTAACCTCAGGCCGCGTCTCATTTCACAACCGCCAATGCCGGTAGACTATTTTCACATTGTTATCATTGAAAGATCCCCTGACCTTACAGGAAAACATCGCTGCAGAAATAAGCGCTTCCACCACCACTAATTCTGCGCATAAGGCCAAGTGTATATATACGCTATATCTACTATACAGAGGGTAACATATGTAGCTTTCTTCGTATCAGTGCCACAGCTGAGATATCACTAAAACATTTTTCTACCACTTCAGCATTTTCTGGGCGACCACCTTAAACGGAGAAAAAAAGAAGCCGGAAGAGGGGAAGGAGGGAAGAGCTAGGTTCAGATTTTGCAAGAGTGGTTTCAATTTCTTGGTGCGAACACAATCTGTATTTCTTTTTCTTGGAAGCTGGCTTGGAAGGAAACTTTATTAGGCTACCCAAAAAAAATGAAAGGGGGTGAGGGCTCAAGCAGCTTCCAAGAAAAAGAAATACAGATTGTGCGCTGTAGTCATGACTACAGCGCACACCCTGGTCCTACGTACGCACTGCGACGTTTGAGCCTTTAAAATCGCAATGTCAGCTCTGAAAACCGCAAGCATATACTTTGCTTGAGCTTGCGTCAGTAGTTCGACTGCGTAATGTACCGTTCTGTAGGCACACGATTTTGTCTATTCGTTGCAAATGCTCTTCCATTTGCGAAAACATCATAGTCATGATATTGACACTGCAAGCGAAACGGCACATCGTTACGCCAACAGCGCACAACAGCACAATTACGGCCTTGTAGATATCGTAATACTGCAAAAGTCGGCATCTCGTGATATTACTAACCCTCCCTTAACCACCGCCATAACTGTATTACAGAAAAGTATAAACAAGTATATATTGACAATCCAACGAATCTAAACATGCTTCGGTTCTAAGTACCCTCTCTAAGTTCAAGCTCAGAAAAGCTTAGAAGAGTGAAAGAAGTAAGAAGAAGAAGAAGAAGAAAAAAGAAAAAGAAGTAGTAGAATAAGAGAAGAACAAAGAAATGGAGTGCTTAAATTTAGGTTACTTCCGTAAGAGTAGTAATTCTACGTTTAGTGAAGACATCTGCAGCGACAATGGTATACTATAGATAACACATCGTAAAGAAGTGGAAGCAATGAGCGCTGCCTACCACATGGGACACGACATCGAGAGAAACGCACAGTGACTGAGTGCTTTTAATACGCAGCAGAAACGATCACCAGAGCTCACAAATATGTGAATAGACGAGGTGCTTTATGTTCTCACATATGTCAAGGTGGGAAAAAACACCTTACACACAGTATGACATGGCACATTTGTATATCGCAAGGAATTGAAGCTCACCTCGTATATGGCGAAACCAACGGGGTGCAACGTGGGCTTCTTTCCGGCGTCTCGAAGGACGTCTGTGACGTACTGTTGCGTCACGGACACAACCATGTGACATTTACTTGAGTTTGTCTTTGGAATTTGCACGTGGAACTGTGGGTTGCATCCCGTGGTCTCTGTCGGAATAAGTGAAATGAAAAGAGAGAGAGAGAAGGCGGATGAGAATAGACCATGTAAGGCACAGAAATTAGGCTGGAACGCAACGTTATCATTGTTCCATAAGCTGGACAGCAAGATATTTATTGTTTATAATTAACTAATAATTGGGACGTATAGCGTTAGCTGTGCCTTCATTTCGACAGCGCTAATGAAGTGCAGAAGGAAATCGCACCTTGCAGATGACTGCGCCCCCAGCCGCTGCACTTTTCGTATAGCGATTGTGGTAGCCCGCGGAGTTCCGTCTATAGACTAACTGCTGCCCCTTCACACCGGGCATATTTAATGGGGCATTTTGACTATTTGACGTTGACAATATTTAGAAATATAGCTGAGTTTAGTGCAAGTCTATGGGCTGAATTGGGGTACAGGTCCAAGCACAGCTGACTCAAGCACGGGAACTATGTGCGGTAGCATTTATTGGCGCCGTCCAGAGGAGGTTACTTGGTCGAAACTATAACCTTATTTGCAAGCGGTGCCTTATTGGAAGGTCACCGCTATAGTCGCGCTGCCCTCTGTGAAGCGAAGACAGCCGCTGTACCCCGCGCTACTGTGCGACGATTCACGTGGTTCGATAAGGCACGCCACCATTTCGCGTTTTGGTGTCTATCGAGGCTCGCCTGGCGTACGGTGAGGTCGTTGGTAAAATGGACCAGCGAAAGCCAATTGCATACCAAGCCGGCATAAGTCCCATCTGGGAATGCATGCTCAATAGAAATAGACTCGAACCCTGTGCCTTACGGTATGACGGCACCTACGCAGGCCTTCGCAATATTTCGACCAACTATAGATTTAAACAATGCTGTGTCATCAAGCGATCGATTAATCTAAAACTATTGTATCATTTAATAAGTGGCACAGAGTGCATTTTCATCAGTGACAGCAGCCGTCACATTGACCTAATCTGCAAAGCTTTCAGTGCTACAAGGAAACGGTTTACGCTTGGCGCTTCTTTAAATCTGGAACCCATACAGAGCGTTTCATTTTCATTTCACAGCCTCTCAGTGGGACAGATTGATGCCCGGCACCACTGCGTTTCTCGAAGTCTATGTAAGCTTGAAGGCGCGAATATTGTAGCATTCTGAGTTTTAGGCGTACTGGATACCATGCATTGTCCACTGTACAATTTGTACCCCAACGTTGTCAAGCGAGAAAAATAGCAACAATTTAAGTTTGCGCTTTAAGTAAAAGCTACCACGGACCTGGGTGGCTTGGTCCCCCACCGGCGTTGTACCCGGCCCTCCAGCGACGCCTGGCCAGCACTGCGCGCCAGGGCTTCTTACTGTGGAGCGCCGCCTCTTGCATCCAATCGTCCGGCCCGATGTGCACAAGGTCCAGATGCGTGAAGTTCAGCGTGAAGTCCTCGAAGGACATCCTGCGAAAGAGAGCCATGCTATACTTTTTGTAGCACGATGGCTCGCCCTCGGCGTCGCACCTCGAGCTTAGCCGAGACATGAGGGCGCGGCGACCACATATTGAACGAGTACGTACGGCCGACCGCTAAGTGCATGTAGTTGTGAATGAAGCCCGCAGATAGTACGCAAAATTGCCGCGCGAATGGCCGCTCGAGGCAAGTTGCGTGTATTCGCGGGCTTCTTTCACGCTCGGAAAAACAATTTTGGGCAGCACGGATTGAGTAACAGGAAGCTCTATCGGGAGTTTTTCATGTTACTCTAAAATTTTCTCACTGACGCTTTTCATCTAATTATAATATTTAAGAAGCTGATTAGCTAATTAAGACTAATTATGTGATTAGGCGGAATGCAAAAAATAATCTTTATATCTTTATATAGCATTATTGACACCAATAACTTTAAAAGCACACTTCAAAGCTTCATGTTATAAATTATTGTTGCGTTTGCTTGTTCTGTATAATAACTGATTTTATGCCATTGTTTTACATTATTGCTTGTATTTTTATATCGTACGTTCTTTCCTTTCTTTATTGTTACGCCATGTATTTTTGCCACGCTTACAAGTTTCTATTTACCATTCTTATTTAGTACATGATGTTTTCTGCCATGTTGTTTGTCTTCCTTCCTTATTTTGTGATTTGCCTCTGTATTTACTTACTTTGCCCCTCCCCTCTGCAATGTACAACCGTACCTTGAGGGTATGATAAATAAATAAATAAATATCTCCAAGCGACGGCAAAACAGCATTACATTGGTTCTGTCCATGCTGCGTGGCATTTGCATATATTTAAATCCTGGTGCATGACAGTTGGGACACCCTGTATACAATAACCATGGCTTATTGTACCTAGTTCCAGAGTGGCTGTTGCCTTGAAACGTGGTATTAAGTGTCCACGATGTGCGCGGTATTTCAGTTAGAAGCTCTTGAGGCCTTTGAAAGACAGTTTCCATGGTCGTTGTAAAGTGTGAGCGTGTATCGGAGGGAATTCTGCCGGGAAGCGCGCGGAACACGTGGTTGAACTTTGTCATCTATGGTTGTCGAGGGGACCGACCAGAACTCTCCATCGGAGGGTGGCTGCCGCAGTCCGAGCAGCTGCCGGTCCCTCTCGGAGAGGCTGTCCCACTCCCAGGAACGGTCGCTCCAGGGCCCGTTCCACTCGCCGCGGCCCCACGGGTTGCGCAGCCGGATGAGCGTCACCTCTCCCTGTTTGACGCGCACCTGCAAACAGCGCGGCGCAACTCGCATTTTTCGACGGGGGAAATGGCACGCCCATGTAACATCCCTAAGAACACTGGCGAAACGCCCTTTGTCGACCGCAAACGTCAACGTCACGAAAACGAGCAAACTAAGCTAAGCGTATTCACGTATATATCACCCGCCGAGACGTTGTTTCAGTGTGGGTTACGCACTATCCCTGCCTCCGTAAGAAATTTTGCAGATGCGACGCTGTAAACCGATCCACAGCCTTAAGTGTCCTTAAGGGTGCAAATCGATCCATAAATCACACCCATAGGCCTTTACTACTGTAAGGGTATGAGTTATAGACAACAAAACACTCTTCAAAGGGTAAATCGGTTTACAGTGTAGGTGGCCTCTGCCAAGATATAATTACCACACGTATTTTGCGCACTTTAGAAATTATCTCGTTTTTTTTTCCTTGACTGATTATTGTTTTTCTCGTGGAATTCGCAGCGCGTTTGTGTATGATGAACATGCCACAGAAGTAGAGTATAGCGCGCCGACATCTCCCTACACAGTTAACAAAAATTAAAAACAAAACGCAATTTGTAAGTCAAATGAACATGAAGCAAATTTCAGCTAAAGCACTTCATGTGTAGGATCGTCATGGCATTCCTGAAGCTAAAAAAAAACAATTTGACATCAATAAAATCACGGCAATGTTTTACTTCATTGCCCCGTGTATCACTGTCGCGGCGCGACACAGTCAAATGGGCGACCGCAGTTTGTTCACTGAAATGCGTAATACACTGCTGGTTACGGGGACGGCCAACGGTAATTAACGAGAAACCTTTAACTCTTGCCACAATGCCATGAGGATAGTTCTGGGCTAAATCGCTTCGCGGTATATATTAAACTACTGCTGTCGATGCTTGCGCTGCAAATGTCGTCCTTTAGGTACCTATAGTTGTTCATTTCGCGGCCATACGAAACACAGCGAGAAAAGCATACAGGGAAGTTGGCAACGAAAGCACTGCATCGCTGGATGGCTTCTCGCAGAAACGAAACACGAAGGGAACAAGACGAACGGGAAGGAACGGCATGGGCTCTGAAAACGGGACTTCGTGCCACCCCTTCACGTACACGTCAATGAAACTAGAATCGGGATAACTGCACTGGTGACCCCCGTTTACGCTTCTTTACACTACTTCATGCAATATACCACGAGCAGGCTTGAGCATACAGCTCGCATTGACCCAAGCAAGATGGAGGACTTGGTGCCTGACGGGAAAATTAGATATGAGAGCGCGAACCCACGAGCCACCATCCATGCCCCCAGCTTCCCTTGCTTTCTTTTGGGTTCTAACTTCGTGAAATTGGAAAGAACCAATACAAGAAGCATAAAATAAGTTCAAGTGCAGAGTGAGTATACCGACTGGTTTGTTGAAGCTGAGCGTCAACAAACCAATTGAAGATGGAAGAATTGAAGAAACATTTGACGATGAACTGCGCATGCACTGGTGGACAGATGCCTATAGGGCCGCACTATCTTTCCTGGTTGACATAATCTGCTGTGATCAAATTTTGTGATCTTCATCCACTGGTTGTCTATCCGCATGTGCATGGGCAGTTGATCATCGGTTGTACTTATATAATTATGAAGCTCGGCTTCAGTGAGCTATGTGGTATAGTCGCCACTTGAACTTATTTTACGTGTCTTCTTCTCCTGCATTGGCGTTTTCAATTTCGCGCAGCTAGTACCCAAACGTTAATGTGAGCCAATTAGCCCCTCAAGATGTATTTCCTTTCTCTTTATCACGGCACATGACTTTCGCCTTTGACAGTGCCGTGCGCAAGCGTTGACGGCCATGTTGTGTGAGGCGACTCGGATGTGTGCTGAAGCTATATAGCTTGCGGAATTACGTATGTTGCCTGAGACACACTTGTACACAGTACTCAAGCAGATGCACTCGGGGAGCTATGTACAAACACGTGTGGGATAGTGACCAAGCACGCTTATTCCGAGAGCCTTAGCACTGCGCAGGAAGTTCTCTGCTGTGCTGTGCATGGCCGTCGACGTGACCGCGGGCACCGGGGCGACGTTCGCGCATACTGTGCTTTTCCGTCAGTAGTCTGCAGGCGGCATGGTTGTTGGAAGGTTGAAATATTGCGCAGTTTAGGTTATCCATGGGTACACAATGTACGTGATTAAGTTTTCGGTGTCACTTCATGCAGTAGAATGGCTCTAGACAGAATAACACACTATATTACGAGCAGGCTTGAGAATGACATGAATTCAATGCTCCTACAACATTGACCGGTGGCAGATTACCCAGCGAAAACCGCTCCGCAGTGACCTCTCCGAAGGGGCAATAATTTCAGTCGAAATTTGCCCTTGCAGATCACGCACTGGGTGCAGATTATAGATCGCAAAACACGGCTCTCGCTTGCTCTCCTTTTTCTTGCATTGGTATATTATTGGTATAGTTCACCATAACTCTCATGGGTATGCTCCACTGCTAACACAACTAAATTATCATCGTTCTGGTAATTGTACGAGGATAACTACAGCTCGTGTGACCCTTTCGCCATTTACCAGCTGCCCACTGCAACAAACTGAATTTGCGCGCGCGTCGACTGCTCACTATCACAAGTATGGTTGACGAAGCTCAAATCAATACCTTTCAAACCGAAAAGAGGCTATAAGGACAGCAGTGGCCGCTTTTCTCTGTAAACGATATATTAGAGCAGCTTTTTCTTCTAGACCACGACATTCACGCCGATCATTACTAAATACAATAGTGAAGAGCTGTGTACTGCGAAGTATCATGACGAAATATGTGCAACCCTCACCTTTGCTATACCCGTCACGCTGTAGGCATGTTGCGTGTACAATCCATTATTTAGTCGTGCCGGGCCCTTGTGATGGTCCTAAAAAAGGATAATATAGGAAGAGTTAGGTCACATCGCTTCAAGCACAAATACTGGTCACAGGCTTGCCGAGGGTACTGCGTGCTGTCGGCCGTATATGCCGGCTTCTAGAATCCTTCGTGGTCGCCTAGCTGGATTTCACAACATGAAGAAGTGTACGCTCGTTAAGCCATCGCTATACTCGCCACGCACGAGTAGCATAAATAGTTCTTAAATGACAGCAAATAGGAGCAGTAATGCGGGCAGAAGGTCAGGGACCTAATACATAACTGGTGTAGCAAAGTCAGGACAATGACGCTTTCAGTCCCACTACGGCCTTTCTGCGCGGTACGACGCTAAGAAGTTTTTGTTGCGTAGCGATATGACTCTAGTAAAAACGCTTCATAGGCAACGCTGAATGGTCATGTGAATGGTCCAGAACAAAAAAACAGCGCCGCCTCCCCACCGGTATTATGCAGGCGGCCATGAGAGTGGAACGGGGCACCGCGCTGGACACCATGGAGAAGGCCATGGGCGGGTCCACGTGCGCCATGCGGAAGGTCTGCGCCACGCCACCCGTCAGGTCCTGCAACGCGCGGCCCGTGTGGCCAGCCTGCAGCTGGTCGTAGCCGCCATAGAACCTGCGTCACGGGCATCCAGATGAATTGTACGCGTGGGCACGGAACTACTTCTTTATTTGCAGTAGTCGATATACACAGCCTGGTGGAGCAGCAGATGATAAAGGCTCGAATCCCGTCACGAAGCGCTCTGACCATTCTCAGATTGCGACGGTCATGACGTGCTACATGAAGGCAATTGTAAACATTATGTTTTCCCTAACTAACAGTACTATACGCCATATCATCGAGAGGAGCATCTAGGAACTACACCGTAACCAAAAATACATCGACACCCTATTTCTTTTACTTCTTATTTAGCGTCATTACGCTCGAACATAACATTATATAAGCTGATTTTATCTGCATGCAAATTTCGTGACTTATCTGCTAATTTCTGTTCGATAGTTTATTTATTTAATGGACATATTACTTCTCAGGTTTGCTTTATATTGTGCTTAGTCTAATTCCCACGCAAGAGGTTCCGCTGTGCTTCATTTGGGAACTTTTCCTGCGTATATTCCTAATTGCTTATCAAAAAATTTAATTGAATTAATGCAAATGAAGAACCAGAATTTTGATCCTGTACCCAGTAACTCCGACTCCCATGTACATCATTACGGAATCCGACGGTAGTTATAAAGCGATAGCCAAGGCACGAGGCTTACTTGGCGTACGCCTTCTCGAGCAGCGCCGCCCAGAACTCGCTGGGGTCGGCCGAGTGCATGTAGAAGAGGCGCCCCCGGTGCGTGGGCAGCCGGTCGTCGACGACCAGCTCGTGCCACTCGCCGAAGCGCCAGAAGCGGAAGCGGAACAAGCCGCAGTATCCCGGCCCGAAGCCCTGGTCGGACGGCACCACGCGGTCCAGGAACCGGGGCGTGCTCGTCAGACACGAGATGGCCGACAGCAGCCAGCGGTCGCCTGCGACGGCAGCAAGCATAACACCGTTCGAGGTCTGAAACCTGCCTCAGGGGCTGCGAACGCGGCTCTGACGCTGGAAATCCAAGCAGTACGCGGTGCGTGAGAATGTTCTCGTGGTCGGAGTCCTGTTTGAATCATGCAGGGTAAGTTTATGCAGTGCTGCCAACTTCGAAGTGACTGCTTGCCCTAACGACAAATTTTGAGATTAATTGCTTGAGTCAAAAATACTGGAACCGTGGCCACATCAGGTCGACGGCGCAAAAGGCGATTCGTGCACTAGTGGAGCCTCCGGCCTGAGAAGTGACCTTCTGTGCATCCACTCGCGCGCGCCCGGTGCTCATGACCCCACTCGCTCCTTCTTTTCCTCTCTCTATTCCCATTTTTTTTAACTGCCAGTGTAGGGTAGCAAAGCGGACGCTCGTCTGGTTGAGCTCCCTGTCTTTCATCTCCTTGCTTTTCTATTCTCTCTCCAGAGCTCTTGTATTGCCCGCTTATGCCTCTTATGACCAGAATGAACGCATTCTGCTTGGGAGAGGGAAAGCGAATATTCTAAGACAGACAGAGTTATGGGACACGGCTTCTGGTGAAGGAGTTGTCAGCAATAGTAAATAAGATTCTTGCGCCAACCAGACGACCACAAAGGGAATACACATAGATAGAACGTGCGCTGTGCTGTCTGCGTGTGGATTGCTTTAGTGGTCGTCTGGTTGGTGCAATAATCTTTGAATTTACTGTCATGCACTAACAGTTCCAGTGACATGCTATTCCTGAGTTGCGAACATTCCCTTTGTTTTTTAAGAGTGCACCACGTGTGAGACAGTGACTAAAGATGCCCCCTCCCCTTATTTTTTCTCTCTCTCTTTCGGTTACAGAGGCAGGGTAAGCTTCAATGCGGACAATGCGGACAAAGAACATGAGCACCATGAAATTAGGTGTGAATCAAGAACTGCGCAACTGGTGAAAGCAGTATAATTTCAGCCTTGAAATGATTCTCTGACAGTGTATATACTTTATTGTACGTAAAACAGCATACATATGGATAAAACGGCCATACAGGATTACACGTATCGTGTAATCCACTTCCAGACTTCGTCCATTTAGCTACGTGGGGAGGGGGAGCGAAAGAAAGAGAAATAAAACAAAAGTGCAAGGTACGCGCCTGCAGCTGGATGATGCCCAGCGCTTGTACAGCTAGGCGCTCAAGTCTGTCGCCTTCAGGTACTGTAGAAGAGCTCGTGTGGCTTTCTAGGCTGATGAGCTCATTCGTGTTATTCCCGCCTCTTTTCTCTAATGCCGAGTAGCAGGTCAGAACTTGAATAAGGCTGATATCTCAAATTTCCTGCCATAACAAATGTCTCTCTTTCCAGCTCATTCAGGAACAATTTGACAAATTTCTGATAGGGATTACTCAAAATGCTAGAGACCTGTGCGACTGGAACATTGGGTACCAGTAAAAAAAAAAACGTGGTTTCAGATGACTTGTCGGTACGGCGCCGATGAAGTTGTACCAAGCAAAAGCCAGTTGGAATAGCTGACGTCTAGGTTAAGGCTGCCATTTAGGCCTGTTGGTGCGCCATTAGTATAGACCTACACAGCGAGTTACGGACAAGGACGACAAGAAGAAACAAGTGATACACGCACGGCGTTAACTTTATCCCCGTGCGTATTATCACTTGTATCTTTCTGTCATCCTAGAAAGCGCCATATGTGTATCATTTGTTTCTTTTCCTTCTTGTCCGTAACGCGCTGCGTAATCAGGGCGTCTATAGTCTGCTGAGTTGGTCAAGTGAGAAGCCTCCCCATAAAATATCATCATGCAAAATAATATTTTTCTTTAGTTAAACCCTTGTCAACACTTACTGCAGTCTGCTGAAACCTACGGCCATAAATGCATGCATCGTGAAACCAGATTGTGAAAGAACCCACACGCGACACCGCCCTTCTTGATCTTGTATGTATCGCGCATCCAACACGCTATTTCTGCTAATGTTCCGGAAGAAATCAGTGATAACAAGTTAAACAAGTTTAATTATTAATTTAGCGCTAATTAAAAAAATAATCCAGCGAACATATACTTATGACTATTCTAAAGCAATTATCTCCGCAATCAGTAGGTTTCTTAACGATTCCTTGTCACCTTTAGAGCATGACTTCAGAAGCCGTTATGTTGAAGAAAACTGGTCACTATTTAAGCACATGGTTTTCCGCGTAAGGGATTTGTTTATCCCAAAACTTTGTATTTGTCCCAGCCTGAAAAGTCCTTGGTTTACCCTACACTTGAAACGCTTAATAGGAAGAAGAAAACGCGCATACCGCCCTGCTATGTATACTAACAAGGCCTGGGTTAAGTACAGAGATATTGCACGTCTTTGTAAAACTGAAATAAAAACGTCTAAAGATTCATTCTTCAATACCACACTACCAGGAATTCTAAAAACTAATCCCAAGCATTTCTGGAAAATAGTTAACCCTGGAAAGTCTAGAGCTCAGCCTAACTTAAAAGACGCCGGCCAGCAGCTCTTCCCCGTCAAGACCGCTAACCAACTTAATAAGACATTTGCCAGCGTGTTTACTATACTGAAAGGAGCATGACCCCATCATGTATCCTACCTCATTCTCAGTGTATTACCATGCCGAATGTGGTTATGACTCCGGAAGTTTTAAGAGCCGTATACACAGTCTTCCTAATAAATCGAGTCCTGGTCCTAACGGTATATGTTCTAAATTACTAAAAATTACTGCTCCACACTCATCCGTTTTTCTGTGTATGCTTTTTGAGCAATCTATAGATGGGCAGTACCCTGCCATATGACTGGAAACTCGCACACATCATTCCCATCCACAAATCCGGCAATCGCGACGACTGCGGTAACTACATACCGATATCATTAACGTCAATGCCGTGTAAAATCCTTGAGCACATTCTTTACAGTAACATCATGCAACACTTATTAAATAACAATTTGCTTTTTCCGAACCAGCATAGCTTTCAGCAAGGAAAATCCTGTGAAACGCAGCTTTTCGAACTCATCACAGATATTCACTCGTTCACTCTTTAGGCCAGATTGATGCTGTGGTCATAGATTTTTCTAAAGCATTCGACCGGGCTCCTCATCACCACTTAAATGTAAAACTTCAAACTTTTAATCTTAATGAAACCATTTTAATTGGTTTTTTAACTTTTTAACCGATAGACCGCAGGCTGTCCTACTTGATAACATTGTTTCTTCACCTACTGCTCTTAAATCTGGAGCTCCACAGAGGTCCGTCTTATGCCCACTATTATTTCTTTTGTACATTAACGATCTTCGCAATAATACCTCGTCGCAAATTCGTCTTTATGCAGATTACTGTAGCATGTATCGTCAGATTAACGAACCTAACGATTCTCTTCTTCTGCAGGCTGATTTGACTACATTATAATCAAGGTGTGACATGTGGCTAACGCAGATTAACGTTAATAAACCAAGGCAATGACATTCACTACACGTCGCTCGGAATTATCATTTTCTTGTAATACCAACAATGCTGCCATTGAGCCGGTAAATCAGTTCAAATACCTGGGTTTCATCATGTCAACTAACTTGACATGGAATCAGCACATAGAGTACATCGCCAGCAAGGCGAGTAAAACACTAGGACTAATACGTAAAACACTCGACATGGCTACGCCTGACAAAAAGCTTCTGGTCTACAACACTCTAGTCAGAATGCAGCTGGAATATACCTCTATAATGTGGAATCCGCATCAGGGATACTTAACGCAGTCATTGAAATCATTATAGAGTCGTGCGATTCGTTTTATAACAAGCAACTACACACACGACAGTATTACACACCTTCGAAACACCTTGAATCTTCAAACAGTTCAGCAACGAAGACGCATTTCCTTACTCCATTACTTCTTCAAACTCTACCACACCACTTGTACTTTCCGACTAGAACATATTCGCCCTGCTTCATACGTCTCCCACCGCACTGATGATCCATTCAAGTTATACCTACCCCATTGCAGGACTAACTTGTTCAAATTTTCTCCTTTGCTTTTAGCTATTAAAATTTCGAATGACCTGCCGAAAGAGATTGCGTCTATCAAAAATTCTGATACATTTTGTGCCGCTGTATCTTCTGCCTGCCTGCCTTCAGCCTGCGCCTTTTCTTGTTTTTGTGTTGCCCGTTAGGCTGCAATAATGTCCCCCCCCCCCCCCTTATGTAATACCCATGTGGGGTCTTTAAGGGTACTGTAAATAAGTAAGATAAATAAATAAAGCACAGCTGCCATGATAAAATAGCGAGCCGCTCGCTCGACACCCCCGCGAATTCTTTCGTTTTCGAAGTGTCCGATCACTCCTGTTATTCTCATCGTTGCATTTTTAATTTTTGTTCTTGCCCCTTCTTTCTTCTTTTTTTTGTGTGTGTTTGTGCTTGTGTACCGCAAGAAGATCAAGTACGGTCGCTTACATGTCCCTTGCTTCTGAAAGGAAGGAACGAAGCGAGCACGCTTCGCCAGTTATTCTCCCTCTCCTCCCGGAACCTGATCGACCTGCCTGGATCTGCGTCGGCGGAGGCGAACGACGCTGTGATTCTCGCGCGGGGGTCAACATAGCTAGATTTCCGGCGGATGAATGTAAACAGAACAGCGGAGGGGGAGGCCGTTGAGAGTAGCCACGCGGCGCCGCAAGTCGCCCACTAGCACACGCCTACTATCTCTCTGTTTTCCTCTCCACAACCCGAGCCTTTGTTCGCGCACTCTTGCCGGCCAGTCGACGCATTTATCCTTTCTTAAGTTACATATCGCGGAAGTTTATCGTTTTGTACTCCTGGCCTTCTGCGAGTGACCTTAGCGGCAACCCAATTTCGCTCTTTCCGCTACCGGGCACCTCGACCATCGCTTCTCAGCGCAGCACGCTATAACATGTTCAGTGGAATCGACGAACTGAACTTTTTTCCACGAGCTCGAAGGGCTCTTAAAGAGATCACGCGGCGACGTTCCGCTATTCAACGAGTACGACATAGGCTTTGCTTTCCCCAGGCGTGTCCGCACGGAACAGCGTGCCCGCTCTCGTTGAGTGTAAAGAGATGCCACCAAGGACAACTTACTCCTCCCATTGTGTGACCCTGCAGTAACCGCCCGCTATTACGAGGGCCAGTCTGCGGTCGCCCTGAACGTGGTAAAAAGCTGCTGGAGACTGCCTACGTGACCCGTCCTTGTGGACCGAGGCGAAGTAGGTGCACCATTTGCAAAAGGGCTGACACAGCATGACACAACTGTTGCTCAGCTCGAACGGCCAACGTTTACGCGGGTCCTACACGTATAGGCAAAATTCCATCCGACCAGCCGTCTCAACCCGCGTCTGTCTAGTTCGCTCGATTTCATGATGAAAGGAGATTGACTGCAGTTGCAGCTGCATCGTCTAAAAGTGTCGTAGGGGAGCTTCAATCTAAAGCAGCGGCAGAGCTTTTATATATATATATATATATATATATATATATATATATATATATATATATATATATATATATATATATATATATATAACATTAATTATCAGTCGCATGACGAGGCAGAAAGGGAGAATAAGACGGAGCGGCGTAAAAGCTCAAGAAGTTTCCTCAGTTACGTGTACACGTAGGGGTCTCCGTTACATTCCTTTTTTTTTCTAAAGAAAAACTTTTTTTGTCTAATCTTGTAAACACACACGGTGTTTAGCTGAACTTCACAGAAGCGGGATAACTCTGGGAATCTGCCTGTCGGGCTCGTCTAAGCGCTGGGGAGATGGACTGCGACAGCCAGCCTGCACCGAGCGGAGTACAAATGTGGATTCAGCCAAATGGCTTGGCTAGATGCTTTTAAATGCAGACAGGTCAAGCCGGTGATTACCAGCTACGTGAGCAACCAGCCAACCACGAACTCTGCTCAAACCTCTATATCCGCAGTCGATTCGGTGTGCGTCAGTGCTACTTCTGACTAGGGATGTAAGCGGTTGAAAAAAACATCGAAAACGTCGGGGAAAAAACTGGGTTTTTTGTTTTTGTTTTTCAACTAGGATAAAATTGAAAAAGAAAAAAAAACGAAGACAAACCGCCAGAGCTTCCCCACAGAATTCTTCTGCTGCGATGCGACTTCTTTAGGCGTATCTAAATCTTTGGCCTAAAGAAAGAGTTTGGGAGTCTGCGAAGCACCTGGATCCATCCACGTGGTGGCAAGGGCTTTGCTTTAACCAACCCTCGAGCCCCGTCGCCTGTAGCGTACTGCAGATTTCCCCTTCTTCCGTGCCATGTGAAAGAAGGTGGTCCGAGCTTGGAAGTGTGCACACGAAGCTACGCAACAGGCTCCCAAGGGATCGCGGGAAAAAAACTTCTGTACGTGCACTCGCACCCGTCCGTTACGCGGCGAAGCGTTGACGCCTCAAACGGACATTAATCAGACACAGATAGATACATGTTGGTCTTGACGCTTTGACGTGAAATCAATGCATTGACATGAAAAAGTCCCTAGATTTTGAACCCGGAAGCTCTGCTGAGACTTTTGCTATGCAATAATGTAACAATTATATTCTGTTCAGTGTAAGCGAAATAAATGTGTGGGTTTTTTAAAGCTCTGTGCGCAATCATCTTTCCTTTTTTTTCTTCAAGTTTTCCTATTTTTCTAAAAAAAAAAAGCTGAAGGCAATCACTTTTTCTCACGCACCTCAAAATTTTATGAAATTTTACATCTCTACTGACTCGACTCCCCTGGCGTCATATCCATCTAAGCGGAGTTAATCACAGAGACGCCCGTGTTTTATCTTTTTTTTTTGAGAAATGATTTTTTTTAAATACGTGAAAAGCCGAAAATTAAGACTGAGGCCGTAGCTAGATCACGATAACTTACCCAGTTCTCCTTGCTCGACATCAAACCGCGACGAGCCTTCAGAGATAAACTTTGGTCTGGCACATATTTCCTGCGGGAAAAAAAAATATATGACAGTGAAGCAGCGTGGCTGAGGCTTCGCAGGCACATGAAATGAGCAGTTCTTGTAGTGCATGAAGCGCAGCGAAAAAATAACGTGATGCAAATGTTTGCAGTGGTAGCTTCGTCTTAAGTTAGAAGTAGTGACATCATAACTAGCGCATAATAATTTTGTTGTTGCGGCTGTTGTTTGAGAAATTTGGCAGGTGCTAGAGGAGAGATTGGCCAGGGTTCGCCGTGAAAACCAACATGGTATGGCTTCACCTTCCCGCCAGCTTAACAGTAAACAATAAATATATTTCTAAGAACAATAGAAAGCAGCTGGAGGTCCTAAATTAGGCTTGTGCTTCCTCCTCCTTGCATTATACTTCTTTTTTCCCGTTTCATCCTTGGGGGCGCAACAATAGAGGGGATGGCCTGTGCGGGGTTTCGTTTTGTGCCGCTGCTTTTTATTAACTACATATAATTTTTTTTTAATGTTTCACGTTCGTGACGGTGCATGTAAGCCTCGTGCACCATAGTGCACACAGCAAATGCTGCCTCGTGCTCCATCATTCGCTTGTCGCGATTGAAATTCGTTGATGTCCTGGTGGCACAGCTAATAAAACAGTGTTCGATGGCTTATTAGTGACTTTAGCTTTGGAATGTCCTTCAGGGAAATTCGGAGGTACTTTTGTCTTAATCCTCACACCCTATGGTAAAGTAATGACAACTAATAGCGTCGACACGTCATTTTAAATGTTGCACATTGTTACACCGGAACATCGAATCGATTCGTTCCTCAAAACTGCACTTAATCAATATGCGCCTGAAGAGCTTGTGGGGAGGTAGAACGACTTCCGACCGAACTGGTATAGTCTTTGTTGAGGAGGTGTTCATGCTCACCTCCATTTTAGTTTTTAGCTTTGAATGCTATTGTCCGATGTGGGGAAAATGTTCAAATTCAAATTTATCTCCTTTGAGAAGAGGAGTCCGGACATAAAGCTGCGAGAACAGCTTGACAGGGGGCTCAGACACATGTTGCTTAACAGCAGGAACAGCAATACGTCAGTGACATTTGAATACGCCATCAGAAAAGTAGATAACTGTAAAATGAAAGAATGCATACGAATTGCATGCCAAAGCTGCGCCTATACCTATATATACGTATTTTTCTTGAAAAAGAAAGAAAAAAGGTATTATGTGGCTGCTTTGGCTGCTACGCATACACTTCACACACGTATATCTGACTGTATAATACATTTTGTGAAGGAAAAGAAGATTTTGATTGTACATCCAGTCGAAGCGTCAGTACTTAGAAGGGGTTGGAAGGGAAGCTTAGACGTTCGAGAATGGTTGAGGTTCAGAATTTTTCAATATGAGTGTTTGTTGTCGTCATGGCGACACAACAGTCATTGCCTAAGTGATACTACGGCGACGACATACGACAGCGGCCTATACGGCGACGGCAGCAGTGGAGGTGGAAAGCGTCATTAATAGCTGTCGCTATAAAATTTATTACAATAAAAAGAATGGTGGCGTTGTTCGTACTGTTACATGAATACCTCCTTGCCCTACATTTTTTCGGCTCAGTGTGGTTTTATGCAGTCGAATCACGTTACCAGTCGCTGATAAATCGTACTTTTAATCCTCCTTCTCTCTCTCCATAAGGCCCAAGCAGGAAGTACTGCACCACGCGTCTTCCCACGGACGCAGTGACATTGCTGGAGATTTGTCGTTACAGCGCGACTACTGGAGCGTGAGAAACAAAGCAAGCGTTGCGTGCCACGCCTGGTCTGAGCGTTCAGGGAAGCAACATGGAAGGCTTTAAAAATGGCCGAGTTAGCAACGCGCTTCGAAGAGGAGCATCGTTCGTGGATGGCCATTGCTAGCAGTTAAATCCTTCGGACACTCGGACTGCCTCGCCAAGCGTTCGCTACGGAGCCCCACCGCGAGGTACGACCTGAATCTCGACAATCGATGCGCCTATACTATATACATCGCGCATAGATATGTATCGCCATCGCCGAACATAAATCAGGCTCGCCGAAAAACAGCGTGCGCCACGAAACATTGAAAAGAATAAGAAGCTGGACCTATAATCCGCAGTACCAGCATCACTGCCGATAAATGGAGAGATAGATTAAAGGGGGTGGTAGAAGCGGCGGGGGCAGGGTTCGAGGTATTAGCGTAAATTATTATACCGTCGTCGAAAAATATATATTTTGTTTTGTTTACGCTCACGAACACTGTCATATAAGTACCGTGCGCTGACCAATTGCGCCGCTGGAGACCGACTATTCCGTTTTTACCGTGTGCCTTTAGTATAACATATGCATCGCATATACTGATGCTTGGCGGGAGGTCGATTTCGCACTAAAACGCTTCCAAGAATCGGCGCGATTGAAAGCAAAAATCAGCAAAGTAGCGAGAGAAAATATAAAAAATTCATCGACGATTACGATACTCCTAATGCGAATTTTGAGCGCAGCTGTTTAGGTGTTTTGAATTCGCGATATATTCTGGCAAAGAATTTGTTTCTGAACGACAGGGTGCTCTAGGCGACGGCGCTTAGCCTCTGATCGGGCAGCTAGTTTAGCAGCTGCGGTAGACAAAGCCCTTACACTGGTTGTGTCACTCACTGTTCAGAAAGAACTGGCTGACACTATTTTGTATTACGATATATTGTCAGGTGGTTTGATCTGCCGTTGTTAAAAGCACGCGGCTATAACTTCGACCGATTGTCACGTGGTAGTCACAGCGAGAAAAGACACAGAAAACTGTGAGTTACAAATATAACTATTGGGCGAAGTTGTGCCCAGCAAAACAGGTAACACTCAAGCACAACAATAGCGGAGAGCGGAGTCGGTGATCGTCGAAAATCTGATATGCGGGTCAAGCGTGTCGGCTTTTATACTTGACTTGTCGAAGGTTCTATTGTAATCGTTAATGTCTGCGTGGCTTCCAGAAAGTACAGTTAACCGACAGTACCGCGCGAGCGTTATACAGGGACATTACGCTTGCCAATCGGCCCGCGCCTTCTAACGGCGCGAAGCGACGAGGTTAGCAACAGTAGCGCATGCGCACCAAGTTCACTCGATGCGCAAGTTTCGTCTGCTAGGCTCTTCCTATACCACTGCGGCCAGTACGACACAGCCCCTGGCACAATTAGTTCGGCGCAAGCTTCCAGCCTTTGGAGATAGCAGGAGCGTGTGCCCCTGGCTTATGTTTTCTTTATTTTTTAGCGCCTGCTACTCTAGTGTGCATGCACAGGAAAATAATCAAACATGCAGAACTGCAATGCAGCTGTGCGCTTTCTTCTTTATTTAACGGCGCATGCGCACTACAGCGACATTTATCATAAAGAAAGACGCGTCTGGATTCACGCGCACTTGCTGTACCCGAGAAGTAGGGAAGCTTCCATTGAGTTAATCGCAACAGGGACGGTGTCACGCCTATGGGAAGAGCCTAACAGACGAAACTTGCGCTTCGAGTGAACTTTGTGCGCATGCGCTACTCTTGCTGATCTCGTCGCCTCGCGCTGTTATAAGGCGCTGACTGGCCGGCCAATCGACGCTCGCGCGGTACTGTTAAAGAATCGGTCGAGTCTACTACACAATTTGCGTCGCGCATACAATCAGATTACAAATACTATGGCGCCATCTCGTAGTCTTGTGCGGTACTCTGCTTTCCTCCTCACCCTTTCGCCATACTCTCCTCCTCTATACTTTCCGCCTCATGCTTTCACTGTAGCATCCTCCTCCGCTTTCCCATTCGCGCTCTCTTCGCTATCGCCGCCTTTCATATCCCCCGCTGCGCTCCGCGTTCGCTCGTTCATCTTTCGCTGTGCTCGTTCGCTCGGTTACGAGGTACGACGCCGAGGCACGCCGACGCTCAACGCAGGAACGGGCGCCTAAGAGCTGCGCTCTAAAATAGTAAAGCAGGGGCTGCGGTAAGGTCGATGTACAAACCACGTTCTCGCGACTACGTAAACGGAGGGCTTTGTTTCTGTTGCGGATACGGAGGTGGTTCTGCAGCCCTGCAAAAGCCGTTGCCGCCATTTGCTTCGCCGGAACTCCGTAAGCTGTAAATAAAGCTGTATTCGCACGACGGACTGAATTCCGCAGGTGAGCATGACGTAACTCAGTGCAGCCGATTCACGCCGCACACAAGGATGCCGCAGATGGGCTGCCGACGCGATACGATGCAGCTGAGCCAGGTCAAGCCCCGTCTGCGGACTGAATCAGCGATCCGGTCCGTCGTGTGAAGCCAAGGACGCGATGCCTTTTCCGATGCTATTCCTTTTCGCACTTCGTCAGTGGTCAGAACGACGTTCCGCCCGCGTTATCTATGGGGTCAGCCGGCTGTGACCGGTGAGTGACAAAACTGGCATATAATCAAGCGAAATTAAGGCAGCACTACAAAATTACGGCCCAGCTTAATGAGTTTTTGCCGCCATTACCACGGCCAAGACGGCCAGTGTCGCCTAAAAAATTCGACAGTGCCTTCACCACCGCGCCTCCCTCTCCGTGAAGTTCAAGGGAGCATTATATGTTCGACAATCTCCTCAGTTGTGTTCCGCCTGTTACAGCGCCTTCCTGCAAAGTTTAGCGCTCTTCCTTCAGTGTCGGACACACTATAGAAAGTACACTTCCCACAGCGTTGTAGGAGGGAAATATTCGTAAATGAGCATGTCTTAGTAACACGGCCATACTCCATATAGTCACCGGGCGGAGCTTTGTTGCCGCTTACCATGTGTACTGTTACGCGAATAAGCCCGTCTTGAGAGGGTCTTCACGAAAGGCGCGAAGCTCAATTCGCTAAAATACCGTTTCTATCTAGATTCAAAAGAATCTTCTACAACAACACCGCACATAGCTTATCATAATTAAAGAAGAAAAGTTCGAAAGTAGTTAGCGCTGTGCGGACTGGCTTTACAAAAGATCTTCATTCTTTGGGTGCTATGCCTATTATGGCGATAATGGAAACGCCAGATGACGAAAGGCGAAAATATTCGCAATGGGGAGAGCCGGAATAAAATAGTTGTACGTATTTTCACGGGCACACGCGTCGTGATTCTCGAAGTTGTCTTGACAAAAAATATCAAGAACAATCACCGTTCTGTGCGGCGATTCGCACGGCATGCATCATACCACGTGGGCCTGCAGTGAGACGAGCACGCAGCCAGGTAGCCTCCCATCCCGCGGTCATAGTCATACATGTATACTTTACCGCCTGTCCCACGTAACTTGAGCCAAACTTTAAAGATATGCAAATTAAAATTATATTCTGGGGTTTTACATGCCAGAACCACGATTTGATTCGGAGGCACGCCATAGGGGGAGAATCCGGAAATTTCGACCACCTGGGGATCTTTAACGTGCCCCCAATGCACGGGACGCAGGCGCTTTTGCATTACGCCCCCATCGCAATGCTGCCGCCATGGCCGGGATTTCATACCGCTACCTCGCGCTTAATAGAACTTTCTGAGCAAGTTGATATTGATTCATTATACCTATGTTTAATGCGCCACAAACAACACACAGCACATAAGAGAGGACAACGGGACTTAGCGCAACTCACTACTATATGTTCACGGAAGACACGTATATATATTCTCAGTCAGCGCCTGCGCAGCAAGCACACTCGATCAAGCATGGCCGATCAAGCATAGGATATATGGAAGATCGACCAAAGCCGCTGACCACTACTTGCACAAGCGGCAGATGACTGCATCAGCCTCGTCTTTTGTTGAAAAGGTGTACGCGCCATGTACCACAGATGTATACAGAGGAAATTCACTCTCGGAAAACCACAAATTCCATGGAACAAGATGTGCAAAAGTGATAACCGTTTTACAAGGGATTGTGTGACACTGTTTACGTGCACTCTGTCCTGCCAAACACTTGTCTTCATTGGATACACTTAGACACCTGAGCATTTGGTCTAGTCATGTTGCTGCAATTGTGGGGTGTAAGCATGTATGTGTGTATAGAGCACTTTTATAGTTGTCATTGTATACTTTGATAGTGAAACGTCGTACCTTACGTGGGGCTTTCTTTGTGTGGTTATCAACAATCTTTCACCTAGCCTTTACTGTCAATCCATAATGAAGTGGGTGAAAAAAAAAAACAATGCAAATGCCACGTAGCTGGACAGAACCAAGGTAATGTTGGTTGCCGTCGCTTGGAGATGCTCAGATTAATTTTTTTTTGCATTTCGCCTAATTAGATCATTAGTCTTAATTAATTAGTCACCTTCTCAAATATTATGATTATATTAAAAGTGTCAATTCCAAAATAGCAGAGCAACATGGAAAACTGCCGAACCAGCTTTCTGTTGCTCAATACGTGTTACATAAAAGTGTTTTTCCAAGCGTGAAAGCAGCCCGCAAATGCGCGCAATATAGCCGCGCGACTGGCCGCTCGAGGCGCTTTGCCTGCATTCGCGGGCTTCTCTAATGGTTGGAAAAACACTTTTATGTAGCAGGTACTGAGCAACAGAAAGCTCTAAGTACTATATATATATATATATATATATATATATATGATAATAAGCCAACGAAGCCACCAAGGACAGCACAGGGGAACTTACTTGTACGTACTAATTGAATTAAAGAAATGGCAAATTAATGGAAATGCAAGCGGATGAAAAAACAACTGGAGCAAACACAGTTGTTCGGGTGCGTGCACTTACGTAAGGCCTCATCCAGACGACCTGGGCGCTGGCGTACTTGTTCTTGGAGGAGAGGGCGCGGTTCGAGGGCGGGAACTCCGGGTCCTCGAAGAGCGTGCCCCGGTCCCGGCAGAGGCGCTTGAGGTAGGAGTAGCCCGGCCCGTGGCCGTTGGCCAGGCCGCCCTCGGACACGCCCATGGCGCTGCTCACGCGGCCGGCCGGCGGTCCGCGCTGGCTGCGCGAGACAAGATGCCGATGACGGGCGAGCGCTTCCGCCGCGTATGCATGCACGCAACCAGACCCGGTGCTGCAACACTACACCCGTGCACGATCGAAAACAGAGCGAGCGGACGGGGACACGGCGACAGACGCAGGAGCAATCGCCGTCTGTCGAGCTTCTCTGTGATTGTTTTTTTTTTCTCTCCTCGCGGCTGTTTTCCGCCATGTACTTACAACATTATCCCACACAACCCTACGTTGTTCTGCATCTGTAGGCCGGTGATCTCAATAGTTCCCGCATGGCGACGGGTACGATATATAGAGATTAGCTGCTCACACAACTCGGAAGCGCTGCGGAAACTAAACGCCAAATTCACATTCTTTTCTTTTTTTTTTGCGCTCGTAGCATTAGCTCGAGCGCCTGCCTTAATGCTTTCGCTTTCACGCTTGGCCGGTACCTGTTCGTAAAGACAATCTACTCCGAATAGCGTTCTCAATACTTTTCCAAGAAAGCCCGCACAGCACGGTCAAAATCGTTCAGACACTCCACCGCAAGAGAGGTAAAACCATCTTCAGGCCAGCGTCTTAGAACAGACGCGTTGCAAGCAAAATCGCTACGATTGGTACTTCTCAAGTTTCTGCTTACAGTCACAACTCCTCAAGCGTTCATTGTAGCCGTAGTTGTGTCTTCACACACACATATATGTATATAGAGGCTGTGTGGAGCGTGCAGCAAGAACGCTCAGATAAAAATACTTCAACACTTCTGTGCCAGAATGTTAACGGGTATCCTAATGTTAGCCGCCGCAGTGGCTTAGCGGCTATGGTGTTGCGTTGCGTTGCGTGCCTCATAATCAAAGTCTGCTTTTGGCGCGTGAAATCCCAGAATTCATTACCCTAATGTTGATAATGAACAAACTACTTAATAATCCCCTTATAATGCACTATATATATTTGGTCACCTATCCCGCAACTACTAAAATTCGCGACAACGTGAACAACGAGTTGGTGAAGAAAACAAAAATGACGCTTGATCGCTACAGCGCTGTCTTCACATTTTACTGTTTGGTCACCTTTGCTAACGCACATTTTAGTTACGCCTGCCATGCGGGGCACGCGTGCAAAGGGCAGGATTTGGTTCAGTCGCCTTATCTGCTAGAACCGGCGGAATAACGCAGTCACAACCTGACGCCCTGACAAGGTCAGGAGGGGGGGTGCGCCGCGATGCCCTCGCGCGCCGTGAGCCCGCACGACGCTGTGGGCGGCGGACGCCACAGCTGCCGCTCGCCCCGATCGCGTGCGACGCCAGACAAACATGCGTGGGCAGGAGGAGCCTGCGATGCTACTCGCAACCCCATTGAAGACATGTGGGAGGCATGACAGCGGAAGCGCACCCCTACAGCCATCTCCGCCGCAGAGGTGTTTCCTCCGCCGGCAGGCGACCCGAAAAGAATCGCTTTGCATGCGTTCGCCTTTATCTGCGAAGGATGCCGAATCCCGATGCGCTGTCGTAGGAAGTGCGCGCAAGGTTTTCTTCTTCTTTTTTTTAATTGTGGTGTAACGTATCGAAATGACGCCAAACCCCTTTCCTCATGTTGCCCGTCATTCTTAGCCTCTCATCGATGAGAAGTGAGTGAGTGAGTGAGTGAGTGAGTGAGTGAGTGAGTGAGTGAGTGAGTGAGTGAGTGAGTGAGTGAGTGAGTGAGTGAGTGAGTGAGTGAGTGAGTGAGTGAGTGAGTGAGTGAGTGAGTGAGTGAGTGAGTGAGTGAGTGAGTCCTGCCTCACTGTGGCTTCGCTCTGGAAACGCTGCTCTCTAGACAAATATCTTTAAATATCATTTCTAAAAAAGCGGCTGCCGAAGCCGGGTGCACATCGGACTTGCGGACACGCTTGTTATACATGCGCCCGTGTAAGGCGTGGCGTTGCTTGCTAGGCAGAGTGAAAGTTTAAGGCCAAAAAGTGTGGGCGCTCGCCGCGGAGGCACTGCGGTGATTAATGAAGACGACAGGGAAACAACAGATGCTCACGTTCTCATTTCGCCTCTTTCTAGAACAAGGTTGCATGCGTGCATGATGCGAGCGGAGGTGGGCTGTTCTTGGAAGATTAAGCTATATAGCGTATTCGGAGAAACTATAGGACTACGAACGAGACCATCCTGGAACGCCGAACTGTACAGTCGTCACACCAGAAGACAGTCACTCTTGAAATTTTTGCGTTCGAGTGGCCTATTAGAGAGACTCTAGTTCTCACGGACGTTCTCAACCTCCTTTATTTATTTGGTCTTGTCTTTGCTTTTTATCCGCTCTTCTTTCTGTCTTTAATTTCCCCTTACCCTTTCCCCGGTGCAGGATAGCAAACCAGAATCTTCTCAATTTAACTTGCCTAGCTGCGTTTCCCACCCCGTTTATCTCTCGCTCTCCTTATATGCTATAAACGACTTTACAGACATATACTACGTCTTACCAACTACATGCAATGAAGCTAATGCTAAAGGGGATTCTGTCATCCAATCAGTAACGAGAGCCAGCTGCACGCTGCAGAGAAGGGAGAAAGGGTTGGCTATTCTGCGCTACTGATCCTTCCGTGATGCTTCCATTCAGTCAACGTCGCGTGGAGGACAATCACAGGCGTACAATGGAGGAGCCAGGTTCTTGCGGTCCTCGCTTTTGAAGGGTTGGCGCCACCCATTGCTTTCTCTGCACTGCACGGAGTTAGCCAGATGGAGTATATATGTAATCCCATCATTCTCATGCTACGCAAGAAACGATGAAAACGGTGATTAAACAAAAGGAGAAGCCGTCTAATTTATCTCGCTGAACTTTTGTCAGCATAATGAACGAGGCATCAGTCTGCAAAAGCCTGCTCCGTACAGAATTCGTATACAGCAGACTGTTTCGCCAATACATATAGCTGTACTGTGGAGCAACCGCCCCAAGATTTTGACGGGAACGAGACAGCCGTCTCTTCCGTGAACCCATGTTCACGCCTCAAGGTTGCTGTGTGTCAAAGCCCGTCTGTCCTGTCGCGGCTTCATCACGCGGCGCCTTGCCCGCATTTCTCGAAAACAAAGGCACGGGCCGCGGGGGTAAATGTCGCCGTTCCAGTCTGCACGCGAAAGTCGCGCGGCTACAGCGCGTGCCTCACGGCGCAGGCAATCTTTCAGCGTGCCGCTATTCCACGCGTTATAAGATAAACACCGGCGAACGACAACTTATTGGCTGGCTTTGCACGCAAGGCGGATTACGCGTGCCGCGCGCGGCTGCACCGACATTTTGATGGGCTGTTTCTCGAGCGCTCGCTCGAGCCCTCCCAAGGCCAGCGTGACTGACAACGGAGATCGGGGCGCGGGCAATCATTTTCTCTTCCGCCCACCTCTGAGCCATCGTTGTTCCTGGGCTGCAGCGATGACGCCCGCTGTCTCGGCCGATCGAGCGGAGCGGCGTGCAGCTCGCGCACCGCGGCGCGTGCGTGTGCCCGCGCCGCACGCATCCTTCGTCATCGCGCTCATCGCGTCGCGGCAAGACCCACGCACTGTGCGATTCATCCGCAAGGGGCACCGGGGGAGAACCTTGCCCCCCCCCCCCCCTGCCGCCGATGTATCGCGCGCGAGAGCCCCACTGACCGAGCGGCCCGTTTGTTTGGCCTGCCCAAAAAGCGGGCCTAATTGCCCGCTCGCGACGCACTAGGCCGCAGCAGCGAGAGCGCGACGCTTTTCCCGCTAGCCCGCGTGTCATAACGGTCCCCGCCGAGCTCGGGCTCGGCATACGTCACCGCAGCCAACCAACGTGCACGAAATGGCGGCGGCGGCTTACCGGCTCGCCACAGTACGCTGGCTGCGACCGAAAAGGATTGTGTAGTGCGCGATGAGATTATCGCAAGGAGTCCACGTTGACTTTTCGGATATAGTTGAACATTGTATTTGATTGATAGGGTTTACGATCCCAAAGCAACACAGGGATTATGAGAGACGCCGTATAGTGGGGAGCTACGGATCAGTTATTGCCGTGGGTTCATTAACGTGCACCAAACGCACGATACACCAGGTTAAATTTCTGCATTCCGCCCACATCGAAAAGCGGCTGCCGTGGCTGAGAATCGAACGCGAGACCTCGTGTTCAGAAGCAGAACGCTGCAGTCACTGAGCAACAGCGGCGGGCCTGGGAGTTTCGATTTGGATTGGCTTAATTCCTATATAGCGAAATAATTTAGTTGACTCGGCTGGAATGACGTCATCAAAACTTTACCGCGTTATTTAAGGCTTTAGTGTGACGCAATTGCGTCACCTCCCGTTACAGCTGCTTACACGCCAAACTTCTGATGGCTATAGTTCCTTCGCTCCTTAACATCTCATAATAATCGCGTTGCCGAATTATTGCGCACTCCCTCTCCGGTTGCTAGGAGATCCAAGCATCAGGATGATGCAGACTTTTCTAGTAGCTTATTCTTCACTTTTTAATGCCAACATGCACGTTTCGCGTGCAGGCATAATGAAAGAACTTAGGGGTACAACGACCCTGTACAACGACACGTTATCGTATCGTGCTAAAGTTTGTTCAAGGAAACCAAAATATCGGTAATTCGCCTCAGTTGAATGACATATGCCGGGACATCCTTCAGGCCCACTGCTGAGTGATCTCGACACCAAACACGCCATCCCTTATACATATTTCGCTCGTCTATGTCACAAACAAACGTCCTATCGGAATTCGTACACGGAACATTTTATGCTTCGGGCGCAGCGACACTATTCAGCAAAACTCGGGCGCCGTCGTCAATGTGAGACTCACATGCATGACTGGTAGATTGAAACATGAAAGGCGTGTTCATTTATAGACTGCACAGATGTATTACATAAACAAGAAGATAATTATGCTTCTGTTCTCTTACATCATTTACTATAACTAAGGTACAGAGGATATGCCACCCCTGTCACTGCGGCTTTAATGTGTTTTACTTGTAGGCCTATGTAGATCTGCTGTCAAAAACTGACCTTTCAAGTTGCACGATACCTTTCTTTTGTTGAATAAAAAAAAATATCGCATCAGTTGGCATTGCAGTCTTACAAATTGCTCAAAATTTTATTTGACAAAACCTATTATTGCCGCGCAAGGCTGCTGTATAAATGCTTAAAAAGCCCGCGCCCGCTAAGTATATATATCTAGTTTATAATTTTTACTTGGCAAGAGCAAATGTATCTTCGTAGCGAAAGTGCACAGCCGTTCTTGAAACTGTGTGTTTTACATCGCTGCGTGTCTGCAGCGTGTGTGACATCGGCATGCACCTGTTGGTAACCTGTCACCACGCGTATTATATACCTCTCACAGAAGTTTTGGGAAAGCAACTAACCTGATGGTCAACGTCACTTAGTTTAAGTACAGAAGACCAGTCCAATACCTGGCCCTTGCACCAATAAACACCACACATTCATTCATTCAGAAGACCAGTCTAGTTCTTTCGAGGGGGGGTGTTGGTGCAGACCTACATAATCTCCGCGAGAAACGCTAGAACCGCAACTCTTTGCTTAATCGTATACCCGCGGCGGTTCCGTTGCATTGCATTGAGCAAAAAAGATGTTCAGCGTTGTGGGGAAGAAGAAGGGGGATGTGAAACATGTCAGGATTTGTCGGGCGACACTCTTGCATTTCCTACATTTGTAAGGCACGGGTCTAACGCATATTTCTGCTGCAGTTCTCGATATAAGTTAACTTATGCAGTAACGTAAGCGAAACAAAGTCAAGCAATGAGTCGCACTTTTGAGACAATTAAGTGAGAAGAATTATGTGACAGTTACCATCTTTCTAACAATTTTTTTCAACATTGGATTATGGAACGTATCGTAAATCGAAGGCTGTAGTTGATTTCTTCCGTTAAAGTGGACCAGACGCAAGTCTTCAGGAAGAATGCCAGCTCCCATAGCGCAACTACACCTCTATACCTATACACTGTATACCTTGCACTCTCGTCTCTATACTGTCCATCGTCATCCTTCTTCTCCTCCACTTTCGTCTCCTTTTTGTTTCCCCTGAACCAGTAGCAGTCCAGAGCTTGATCCACGTCAGGCCGACCTCTCGGCTTTTTTACGATTAAACCCTCTCTTTCCAGAACATGGCTATCAACTCTCCAACATGGGGCGAGCAACGTATTGAGACAAACGAGAAAAATACGTCGTCTCGTCTTTTTCAAACTCGACAGTTGCCGGATTTTTACGATATAAACCTGCACTCCTAGCTGTACTAGTTATGAGCAACACCGCATTAGAGAGCTCCAATGACATTTGGAGAACTCCTTAACGAGCCCGGACACGTACCTTGTAGCACCATGAAGCTTCAAATTTCGCGTTATCAGACTGCGACCGTCACAATCAATAATCGAACTAATAACTACGTGCTGAGCGGTATAGAATGCCACAAGCGTTGGGCGACTGCGATTGCTGCTCGGGTATTCTATTCACAGCACCGAAGCTGCAACGGCGCCGTGGCTGCTATACCTGTCTGAGGTGCCCTGAAGGCCGCGTGTGGCTTGCCGGGCGGCAAAGCACGCTGCTCGAGCTACTCAGTCCCCAACGTCATCTGCTGTAGCATACATTAGAACACTAATAAAAGCTGCACAGGTGGCGTACCTTGCTGCGCTCGACATCCGGGACGTCTTCATTCGATAAACGCGACCTTCCTGGCTGTATAGACAGCGCTGAAAAGCTGGCGCACGGCCGCGACGACGCGCCGAGAACTTCCTGGACAGTGGCGTACCATTCGCGTGCGCGTCGGACGAGCGCCTCCCTGGAGTCTCTCGTCGCATCCGCAGGTGTGCTGAATGATGCGTGTAATTTCCCTATTTCTGCATAACTTGGTAATGGTGGCCATGCCTCGCCGGCTTCCAGTTGACCAGGAACAGCGCACACGCATCTGTATGCTCGCATAGGCGACCGTGCTTCGTGGTATCGCTGGAGAGTTGGCTCAGGTTGGGATGGCCGAACGGAGGGCTTCTAACCAAGTACCTGCGTGGTGTTTTACTCCGCCCCTGTTGCAGCACCTTGTTGATCAATTCCATCGGTGCGATCGGGACCAAAACGTTGCCGTAAGCTTCTCGTCCCGCGCTATGTTATTAACTGTTCGAACACTCCGTTAGATGAAGTGCTAACAAAAGAGGCATTCGACATCTGTGTGCTGAAAAGCATAGCTCAACACTGAATGGGTCGCTTATTGCTCTGCATTTCATACAGGTATAAAAACAAGAGCAGGTTTTATTGGCTCGCCGGAATTCAGTGACCATCTGTGTTCGCTTTGCAAAAAGGAAGTGTTCGATATGCGCTTCGAAAAGCCCCTAAAAAGGACATGATCTGAAAAAACGCACCATACGAATACTTCTGTTGTTGTTGTTTGCATTGAGAAAGGCGACATTCAATGATGCCGTCGAGAAACCACATGTAGAGAATATTTAATATCCACAATATCTCTGGTATTTGCCCTTTTCAATATTATTCACACGCTTGGCCATTTTGCAGAATCTCAGCACAAAATCGCAGAACAGCGAATGTATACACATGCACATCTGAAACCATAAAGGACAAATTGAAATTAAACAATGGGTTCCGTGTCACTGGCATGTTACTGGCGCACTGATACGGACAGCGATACTATTCTGACGTATTTCTTAAACTGCAAAGCTTCAGCACGCGAGGAAAGTACTCTGGTTGTTTTTGGTACACTGAACTTCGTGTACTAAACTATCGTACACAACAATATTGTGGTTGGTCTGTACGACTTGTTCACGGCATTGCGCAGTCGGACTATAATACGTGCACCTCTCGATATGCGATGTCTGCTCAAAGCCAAGTAGCTGTACGCGCTCGAGTGTCATGCGTCAGCTATACTGAAACATATGATTTGAGAGGCCTTCCGGAAAAGCGTGGTGCCGACCAGTTCTCCCAGCATGCTTCAGCGAGACTCTACTGAAGGAGCGGGAACATAGCAGAGTTCTACCAGCGAGCAAGAACTAACTTGTCTCACGCCATTCCTTCTCAGTGTAGCTGTGGTTACTGGAATCCATTATCCATATTTATCAATGAAATGTAGAGGCTGTGCTTCTGAGTCGAGTGCTGAGGCGGGTATTTCTTAGGTATGTTCCTTTGTTTTAGGCACAACGTCTTGACCTGTCTGAAAAAAAAAAAGCAGTATATAACGAACATCAGCCATTTCTCGCGGTATAGGGTTTTATCTCTTTGTTTTTGCTTATTTACATGAATGTAACCGCGGTGCAAGTCTATTGAATTCGGCTAATTTATGTCGCACGAAAAAATACAGCATAATGGCGCGACCAGTAGAGACAAAGCATCTATAGGTCCGGAGACACACATTGAGTATACACGTAAGCGACACATTTATTCCGTGATAGGAATAAAAACAATGCAAATCGCACAACAGAGCTCTAACTAAAGAACACAACACGCACCTAATAACAAGTAACTGCAAGGATTCACGCGAAATTTTGACTTGCTGCAGATTCTATTGCGCGTTTTTTCTCCACAGTCAGCGCAATCATTTACAATCGTTTTTTTTTTTGCCAAATATTTTATACTTACACGCCCTCCTTCGTTCAACTAGAATGAAAGGAACGGTATTGCCAAAAAAATAAAAAAGAGGTTGCAACTTCAACCATAATACGAAGCGGTGGAGCGATAGTTTGTGGAATATTATGCGCAGTAGGCCTTGCATTGTTTCATGAGATATCGGTTGGAGTAAACATTCACATTGACGTTGTTGTCATCTGATGCTGGCGCATCACGATCATCGCACCTCGTCATGTTTTTGAACCAGGCAATCGCGATTAATGCGAAGGAGAGGGAGCAGCATGATAAAAAAACAATTCCCGGGCACGCGGCTCTTATTGTCAACGGGTTCCACCTCAGCATGTGAAGGCGTTCAGAGCAGGCCTTGTGTCGATTCAGAATTCTCTACTTCCATCGGGGGTCTCGTGCAATGATGACCCGACGCTCGTAAGGCTCCTACTTCGCGCTAATATACACGACAGCGCAGCAGCAGCAGGCCATTTCGATCACTGGCTATGGCGTATGCGCGCCGGTATATATGCATCTAAGGGACGCACGGCCGCGCTTTCGTCAACACTTGGCTCCGAACCGCTACACGGCGCTGATATATCATTCCAGTTGACTGTTTCGTTCAGCATCTCGCAGGGCGTTCCCTTACCGTGCGCGCGGCTATATAGTCGCTTTAGTACGCACCGTAGGGCTTGTATGGCGTTCGCTGCTCTCACAACGTCCTTTAAGCGCTCGAAAACAGCGGTGGAGAATGTATATACGCAAGACATCGGTACAGGACTGCGGAGAGTGAAAAGATATTGTTTCGGGTCCTCGCATGTATAAATGTTCGCATGCGACCATTACCATTTACCGTTCTTCCCGCCTTGTCTTTCCTTCTATTTTTTTTTTTAAATCTTGCCGGAGTATCCGGGCGCTTGTAAGGGAAATCGGGCGCCCGGCGTATAATGACGCGTCCGCTGCAGCGCTCTCAAGGCGGCTTCTCCAAATGGCCCGCGGCGTCGAGTGCGCCCGCATGTGTACCAGGGTACATACGCGAACTGGCTCGCGCGTGCTGGCGCGTGATATAACGACGCATTCTTTCCATTCGCGTATAGTTCTGCCGCACGCTATCACTTTTCCTGTATTTTCCTCGGGGCAGCGGCTCGCGCTTTTTTTTTTTTCTGTCCATGAATGTGTGTGCGCGCGCGCGCTTTTTCCTACTGGTCGTCTCCCAACAATGGATTTTCGCAGGCGTGGTGCGGCCACGTACGTGTTCACGATGCAGAACGTCTTCGGAAGTCTTGTTCTTCCTTGCGGGCCTCGCGCCAGCTTGGCGCCCTCTTTTTTCGTAAACAACAGATTCATCTGTTCTCCAGCCTGCCTTTGCTTTCCTTTCTTGTGATTTTTTTTATTATTATTATTATTTGTTCCTTGGGCTCGCTTTAGTTTAGGACCGTAACATAAATCCCTCTCGGGGGCGAAACGAGGAAAGGCACAAAAGAATTTGAACCGCACCCGGAAGAATTCAGTAGCTACGCGCGGTCGCTCTCATTATTTCTGTGAGCGTCCGTAAAGCATGCGCTGCTCAAAGAAGCGTGTTTAACATGACTATAGCGTCGCGAGAGCTGGGGACGACACTTAACAAGCTTGGCTACCTGCAGTGCACGTGTTCTCTGTAAAGGTAAGTGAATAAAAATATCGACAAAAGCGAGCTATATAGTTACGCCGTCATGTCTTTAGGCTGCTATCACGTGCGCGAACAAAAGCATGGCTCTCAGAACTATGTTTTTTTTAGCTACTCTTAGCAATGTAAATATGCGTGCCTGATTTACTTTCAAAACAACGAACACGCCTTGCGCGTATTCTACGAGGTCAGTGAGAACGTGTGGTGGAGCCGTGCGTCCTTGCGTCGTTTGCGCTCATGTCAGCGGAAGGTGAGCTCAACTATATCGCGTGTGCACTACAGGTACACCTGTATAGGTCCACCTTTGTTACTGTAACACGTGCACCAAACATTGTCCGCTTGACGCATGTCGGTGCAGTGACTCATCAGTCGTTTATTTTGGCTGTTGCCTCTAATGCAGTTTGCGGGAAACGCGTTTGCGCACTTCGACACGCAAGAATAAGAGAAGAAGAAAAAAAGAAAGAAACGAGGTTGGAGGTTTGAAGAGGCAAGTGACCGCTTCTGCTGGTTTCGTTCGTACGGTGGCGCACAGCAACCATGTATAAGTTCATTTAAGCTGAAAGGCGCATTGATGCGAAAAAAAAAACTTTGCACATATTCGGAGTAGGAGGCCATCAAAATTCATACGCCTCGAACACGTCAAGGTCATCTGAATCGCAGACTAACAGACAGACTGGTCGCTAAAGAACGCGCAATGGGTGCAGTTGCTGCTACCTTTACGACGAAGTTGTCCTCGCCATGAAAGAGGCTTCATTAGAAGGATGGCTGGTGACGTTAGAACGTCGCTGCTTTCACGCTAACTTTCAGTTGAAACAAAATCGGGCTGGGAGAGCTGTTATAGTTCGTTAACCGATATAATGGCAAGAATTTTAAAGGTAGAAGCAGTCCTGCCAACGGTACAGAGTGCGGCAGTGACGAAAAAAAATTTATATGGGGTTCTACGTGCCAAAACCACGATCTGATTATGAGGCATGCCGTATAGTGAGTGACTCCGGATTAATTTGGACCACCAGGGTATCTCTAACGTGCCCCCAATGCACGGGACGCGGGGGTTGTTGCATTCTCCCCTACCGAATTGCAGCCGCCGCGGCCGGGATTCGATACCGCGACGTCGTACTTAGCACGACAACATAGTCGCTGAGCCACCATAGTCGCTGAGCGATGTGCAGTAAAATGCGACATACAAGTTAAGCAAAACGTGAAGGGAAGATAATGTGCGCCCAG